>NW_022103928.1:59595323-59603205 GCF_000313985.2 Echinops telfairi | reverse complement strand
TATATATATATATATATATATTTGGAAGCACTTTATAACAAGAGAGCATTTTATGTCCACAGAGTGACATAAAGCCCAGCCCAGAGCCCTCTTCACACTCCCGCAGGTGATGTTGATGAGGCAGAGAGTCACAAAGATCTCAGGTCTGCATGGACATGGCGGGGTGTCACAGCTCCCAAGTTTGGCTGCTGCGTGGGCCTCCTCCAGGGTCAGACATGCAATCCAGGCAAGCAGTACAGTGAAGAGCAAGAGACAGAGAATGTACATTCTCAGTGTCTCCCTTACCAAAAGGAGGCATCACCAGGCTGTGACCTGATTGAAAGATTAGAGTTTATTCCTGTTTCCACACGAGTATCATCTGATTGATATAAAATCTATCACCAGAGACTTCTTCCTTTTAAGGCTCTAAATTAACTTTTAATAGTGTGAAACCAGACTGTAATGCAATATGTCTCTAGATTGTAGAAGAACGGGATGACACCCAGAAGCAACTTTCTCAGGAGCAGAATGCCAGAATATTACAAGACGGAATTCTGAGCAATCATCTTTGCAAGCAAAAGGCAATAGAGATGGCTTACAAGAAAAAGAATTCTGGGGTATTCTTTTTTCGTGATCTTCAATTCTGTGTGTGTCTGTGTTACACATGAGGATAAATAATAAAGTATTGATGGTAGGATTCCAGTGTGTTTATTGCAAGGGCTTAAACATGTCTCTGTGATAAGCAGATGGCTACAGACAAGGTCTTCCAGTAATACACCTGTCTTATTCTCCGTAGGGTGCCTTCAGAAAAATGGTCCAGGCCAAGCAGTGCCTTAGAAGGGGATCTACTGAGCAGAATAAATGCAAGGTAGAAAGATCAGTTCAGAAGGCTGTAGCAACTGTTTTGGGGTTTCCAAAGAGCCTTGAAAATAAATATGACTTGGGTCCCTAGAGGATGACAAACTGCCCTTTTGACGTATTTACTTATAAAAAGTAAACAATTGTTTGGGGAAAGCTTAGAGAGATAATAAATACCACCTTCAGAACTGTATAGGTTGTAAATATGCCAGGAAAAAATAGCTTCACATTTTGATATTTTTGTTTATTAAGATTTCTATGGTTTTTATAGCAACAGTTTGTTTACTTAATGTTTAAAAAACAACCACATGCCTCATGGCATATATGAAAGGACTTTTAAAAGTTCATGGAAAAATTCTATTATCTTTTAAATTCCATTTTTCTACAAGTAAACTGTTTCTATCCCTCTGGTCTATCTTTGAGGGGGGCAGGCAGGGGTGAACTTTGGGCCTGTTGGGTAAAGTAACCTTCTCATTTGCCACAGTCATGTCGTAACAGCATTTCCCATAGGAATTGTCAGCCAGATAAAACTGACTAGTAATATCACATGTCCTACTTTGGGGCAGTGATTCCATTCCTTTGATATATTAATAAAGAAGTTTACTTTATCAATTCCACCTATAGGTAAAAAGAGGAAATGTATAGCCAGTTCAGAGATCATATTTTGGATGTCTTCTCCTTACTCTTAGGAAAAACAACAGTTTCCTCCAAGTGGTGTCATATTTTAATACAAGTGGCTTTTGAAAACAATGATATGCCATCTCACATATTTAGTCTTAAGTCACTGATAAATATTTTATTCCTAATAGAAGAATTCAGTATATTCTCTATTTCATACTCTTATTTCAGGCATTATAAAAAAGAAACAAAATTTATTTTATCAGCACATAATCTTATACTTTTCTAAAGAAAGTTCAATAAAAGTTTGCCTTATTTAGACTTTTAAGATAGGTTGTTTCTTTTGCATTTATATTTTGCACTGGAGAATGTGTAAGCCCCTAAACTGGCTTAGTGGAACAACACTTGTAAGAAGGGCGACAGACCTTCAGGAGATACTGCTCCATGCTGATGTTTTGAGTTTGTACTTCACAGACTTGTGTTGATTAATATATGTGTAAGAGGTTCGTATACTGTTTTTCCAGTTATCAATCAGTGTACTTCTTATAACTGACTATGAAGTAGAAACTTAGATCGCAGTCTGATTTTTTTAATCTAGCCAAATGTATTGTCCTTTTAATTTATATCTTTTGGCTTTTTATAATTCACAGAAAGATCTAAGCCTGAGTCTTTAAAATTTTAATCTCATGGTTTCTTTTTGTTTTGTTTTGTTTTTGAGACTCAGAATTGGTTTATTGACAATGTCCCATGCTGTCCTCTGCTCTTATTATTTTTTTTTTAAATCATTTTATTGGGGGCTCATACAACTCTTATCACAATGCCCTCTGCTTAAGCTTAGAACAGCTCTCAGCATTAAAAGAACCCAACCCAAGCCACCCAAGTCCCTGAGGTGGGCGTCTGTATTAGTCTAGGTACTTTGGAGAAACAAATCCACAGCAACTCACGTATAAGAGAGAGTTTTATGCAAAGAAAATGTGCATCACGAAAACATCCCAACCCAATGCTGCCCAAGCCCACAAGTCCAACATTAACCCATACCCAACACCAGTCCACAAAGTCCTTCACCTCACAAAACAGAGGCAATGATGCCGACTGCAGGAGGAAAGCTGAGTCAGTGAACGAACAAGCATCTCAGCACTGGCACGGGTCTCCACATGGCTGCTCCAGCACCCAGGGCTGCATCGGGATAGATCCATGCGGCTTCTCCTTGGGGATGTCTTGTAGGAAATCCATCTTGCAAGCTGAAGCAAGGAACTGCTAAGGCAGCTGCACCCGATGCAACCATCACAAAACAAGAGACCTGAGAACTCGAAAGGCGAGGCTTCACCACCTATTTATCCTTCCGCCTTTCAACCAGCACCACATGTGATTGTCGGCCAGGCTGGCACAATTAACTAACTCAGCATCTTAGCATGGCTCCCCTCACTGCGGGAGGGCAGAGCAAGGACCCCTGCCTGATCCCATCAGGCCACCATTAGATGGAGAGATGCCTGAGCTTCACACAGCACCACCCTCTTCATAGGCGTGACTGCAGGGGTCACCTTTAAGGGGGTGCAGAGATTGTGTGGCCCCTGCCTATCCTTGGGCCACCCTAGAACGGTCACCCCAGGGAGGACAGTCACCAGACCCAGAAACATTCTTTTGACCTCCCTCCTTCAGACTGTCCCCACCACCTTCCCCTCGAGATCCAGGCCATGGCAAAGGGGCTGGCAAGGAGGGAATGGGGAGAGGGGAGGGCAAGGGTACCCCCTGTTCTGTTCCCCTGGTCTCTGAGTGGCTAGTTCTGTAGTTATCAGTCATGTGGGGGGTGTCGTGGTTTCCTTTTTAATTTCATAAATTCCTTTTTATTTATTTTCAATTCTATTTTAGAGTTTTGGGAATTTTATACTCATGTAAGATGTGATGTTTGGGTGTAGCTTTTTTTTAGTCAGATAGCTACTTATTGCAGTGTTTTTATTGGTTAGACATATAGGTTAATCTTTATTTTCAAAGAAAATGAAAATATGTCATTTTATTGAGTGTAGACTAAATATCTTCCTTTCTTTTACTTAGGTTCCTAGTAAAGACAAAGATGATTCACAGCAAAATCACGTTTTGCAGAATAAAATTGACATTTTAACACTGGAAATAGAGACATTGAAAAATCAGAGTCAAGCAAAAGAAAAGAAATATTCTGAGGACGTTGAATTTATAAAAGCCAAAAATGATGATCTTCAAAAGACTTTAAAAAAGAGTGAGGAAACATTCTCCAGAACAGCCTTTCAACTGAATGATCTGACAGCTGAGAATGCTATGCTACACTCCAAATTGGAGACTGAAAAATTAAACAAGAAAAGACTAGAAACAGAAATGGACTCCTTACAGTCTAGACTGGCTGCTGCTGTGCAGAATCACGAGCAGAGTCAGAAGTCCAAAGCAGACTTACACCTTTCCTTCCAGATGGCAAGAGACGAGTTGCTTCAAACACGGAACAAAATGAGCTTAGACTTGTCTAACCTAAAAGAAAACAACGACGCTCTTTGTCAACAGCTTTCTGTAACTGAAAGTAAATTGAGTAGCCTAGAAAATGCATTCATTCTCACAAAAGATACACTCCGAGAAAAGATGCTGAATTTAGAACGTGTACAGAGAGACTTCAGCCAAGTACAGGGTCAAATGAAGGAAATGGAGCGCAGGTATCAGAATGAAAAAGAAAAAGTGCGTGAATCCATTACAGCACAGAAACTCATAAATGAAAAATTAACCAGTCTACAGGCTGAAAATAATTTACTTCAAAAGCAAGTGGATGAGGCAGAAAATAAAGCCGACTGTAAGGAAAGGAAAGTCGTGAATCTCCAAGATCAGCTGCATGCAATTGTAAAAACGCTTAAAGAGGAGAGTAAAAAAAGTCACACGCTCGAGGAGAGAGCTAAGGCGCTGACCAGCGAGTGCATTCATTTAAAAGGACAAATATATCAGTACGACAGCGAGAAGGCAGAAAGAGAAGTAAGTATCCGGAGAAAATTCAAAATGCCGTAGGGTTGTGGTGACATGCTGAATCCATGAAAACATGTAAACTGTCAATGTATTGACTACATTCGCTTGCAATATGCCTTCTGTCCAGAAAGTAACAATGGGACCTTGCTTTAATTTGAATCAGGACCTCTTGTCACCTATACAATCCCAAGAGGTGACATAACGATCAATTGTTACAACTAGAGACCGTTATTATTAATTTAGCCTTATACTGATGAGACAGTCATTGGATTTTTTTTAGGATCATACTTGACTTTTTTGATGGAGCAGAAGTGTTTGCTCCTAAAGCAAGCACTTTGAAAGGAGGACGCACTTGCGTAGGCTACCTTTGCTGCCTCTCAACCTTTCCAGAGGAACTGCAATTCAGATGCTGTCGTAATAGTTTTCTCTCAGAAGTTTAAAATATATTTTTAGTGTAATTTTATTTTCATTTATATCAACTTGAATTGACCCTTGAAATTGAAAACCATCTTTTTTTAATCTTTATTTTGAATGAGGTGAAGGTTTACAGAGCAAATCATCAGTTTTACATTCAACAAACTCGTACACACTTTGTTTCAATTCTTCCACTGCAAGTTCCCTTAGTCCTGTTTCCTTTCTTCCTCCTCTCCTAGCTTCTGAACTTTGTCCCTGGCTGCAGGCTGCCCGTCTGATCTTCAGGGGTTGATTATTCTGTCACAGGGTTGGGTTCAGTTCCTGGCCTGAATGATGACTAAATGGTCATAACTGTGGGTGTCCTGTTTGTATCCGAACAGTATGCCAGGTCTCTCTTAGGGTTTTGAGTTTTGTTCCACCTGTTTCTCTCATCCTGTCTAGTAGGTCCTTCTAATGGGATGCTTTTCAAAGCAATTGGTGGGCACCACCTAGGTTGTCTAATCTCAGGGTTGTGGAGACTGGTGTTGTGTGGCCCATGAGTCCATTGAACTAATTGTTTACAGGTGGCTTTGGATTTCATCAGTCTTTCCTCCGCACCGGGACAGACCAATGGCTGTACCTTTTGATGGCTTTTAAGGCCCCAATTACTACTTACAACATGGTCTTTGTGAACTTTTATGCTGCTACACCTTGGTGTCCCCCAAAGACGATGGTCCTGATCCCCCAGGTCCAGCAGCTTATTCCCTCAAGGGATTTAGTTATCAAAATCATGTCTTCATATGACCTTTCAACACTTTAAAAGTATTTACTTTTTGTTTGATCATGATTAGAGAGATGTGGTAAATTTCAACAAAGTCATAGTTGATTTAATCCTTTCACTACTATTTATTATTTGCTTTGAACATTTTTACAAATATAGTCAATTCTCATTATTTGTGGTTGTTATGTATATAAAACTTTTCTACAAAGTTTCTGCTAATTCAGGGGCATCCTTGTCCATTTGGGAGATTTATTTTTGTTTGCCACTCAGTGCATGCAAATGACTACTCAAGAACTGGAGCTCTTGATTGTAGGGTTAAAAAATGTGTTAAATAGGTGAGTTTGCAAAAACAGTCTATGAGTAATGAGGATGGACTGTAATTTGCTAATAATTCTCATTTTAAGTCTCAGCAGCTATCGTTTGGACATGAGTTTTCCCAACGTGAGGTGATTATGACTATGTGTGATTATTTTATATGGCGGCTGGATCCCTCTTCTGAGTAATGTTAGCTGGTGGGAATGGCACGAATGAAGGGGAGTGTAAGAGCTGAATCCGAAGAGTGAAGTGGAGGCGAGGTTACACAGGGTCTTAAAGGCTATTGTAATGACTTCCATTCAAATGAGACAAGCGCCCATTGGAAGGATTTTAGCAGAAGATTGAATATGCAAGGAACTCTGAAGTTAATTTGAATTTCAATTAAAAAAGAGAGAAAACGTATTACACAGTCTAGGATTTGCCACAGCAGTCCAGCTCACACAGCCATTTAGTTTTTAGCCTTCTGTAGACTTGTTATGCTCTGCAAATCCGTGACGGGCAGTGGAGAGGGCCTGGACCTGTGATCTAATAAGCATTAGGGCTGGTTAGGCGAGGCAATAGCAACCTTTGGTACCCTTACCTAACCTCGGTGATAAACAGGAATGTATGCATGTGAGGAAAGGTTGGCGAATGCTACATGCTGTGATAGTTTTAAATGTACATATGTCAGAGTGATATGTTATAATTAGAAGCAGATGTGATTTATAAGATCCATAACATCTAACCAGGCAGGTCTGAAACAAATTCAACAAGAACTGACTGAGAGCATTAAAAAGCATTCCATGTCGGAGGCTTCCCTGGAGGTTGCAGCTCATTATCGGGTGACTTTAGAAGACCAGGTACAGGACTTAAAGAAGAAAATAGACCAAATCAGGTGTCAGGTATGTATGGAAGTCAACATGGAAACAGTTCATTGATGGTCGATTATGTGAAGCATAAATTACTTCACAATATAGAGTCCATCTGACAACTTTCTTTTTTTATTTCACTGTAATCTATTATACTGCCTTTGATAACATGTATTTCTGAAATTCTGGCTCTCATTCTACCATTTAGATTATACATTTTTCCTGCAATGCCCTTGGGAGGGTTGGAAATTCTCTGTAAGTTGAGACTTTATTGCACAATAGTATTTTCTCATGATAGCTCTTGTCATGGTGAGATTAAAGCAGAGGATAATATCTGAAAAGCATCATATTTCTCTGCGTTTGTCACTACAGAATCTGCATGTTTATTTCCTGATTTTCAAGATTAGCGTGGTATAGAAAAGCTATTATACTATTCTCCAAATGTACATATGTCAGAGTTCTATGCTATAATTAGAAGCATATGTGATTTATAAGATCCATGACGTCCTACCAGGCAGGTCTGAAACAAATTCAGCAAGAAACTGACTGAGGGTATTAAAAAGCATTCTATGTCGGAGGTAAAATTTTAAGGTGGTTTTACAAACCATTTGGGGACTTGGCCATTGCCTTCATTTTCTTCTTCTTTTTTTGTGTGTTTGTGTGTGTATTGTCAAAGCATAGAAGTTTAAGAAAGGTAGCGATCATGCCGTTTGCTGTTTTGAACAATGTATCTGAGATCTAGTTCACGTGCCATACAACTTTCCCAATTAAAGTGTACAGTGTAGTGGCTTTCATTTTCTCGTCAAATTATGCAGTTGTCTCCGTGAAGGTCAGCAGTTCAAAACTACCAGCTGCTCTGCCAGAGACAGTTTTCTCTACCCACTAGGGCAGTTCTTCCCTGTTCTGAGGTTAGAATCCCCTCAATGGCAGTGAGTTTGTGCTTTGGATTTTCAGTGCCTTCACTCAAGCTGCCCTGTCTGCCTTTTCATTTGGCCTAATCCACACGCATTCATCGGAGCTCGCTCTCTCCCCATCCACACCCATACATAGGAGCTCGCTCTCTCCCCATCCACACCCATTCATAGGAGCTCGCTCTCTCCCCATCCACACCCAT
>NW_022103928.1:59550154-59594989 GCF_000313985.2 Echinops telfairi | reverse complement strand
CCACACCCATTCATTGGAGCTCCTCTCTCCCCATCCACACCCATTCATTGGAGCTCCTCTCTCCCCATCCACACCCATTCATTGGAGCTCCTCTCTCCCCATCCACACCCATTCATCGGAGCTCGCTCTCTCCCCATCTTGCAGGACCTTCTCTAGCTACTCTTTCAGTACCTGCCCATCCAGTTTCTGCAGAACATTTTGACTCCTAATTTCTCATTGCTTTTGTTATTTTTTTTCCCGAGAGAATATCTAGTCTTTTTAACTGTAAATTTGCCTAAGGATAGAGTATTATCTAGGATCTATGGCACTTATAATTATAGCAAGTTGAAAATTCTATCTTAACACTGTTAGGGTAATTTTAAGTGTTTTATACCATATCAAATAATTTCTCTGAGACAGTTATAATAACTAAGTTTTTATTCTAAAGTTCCTTTAAAGCAGTTAAATGTAACGCTGAAAGCATTAACTAATCAAGGAGAATTCTAAAATCACATGCTCATTGTTTGTATATTCTTTTGTTTTCTCTCACTATTTAAAAAATAGAAAGGTGCTAGAAGTGGGATTTACAGATCCGTGGCACTTTGGTGACTGGAAACCTGCAGGCACTGGCTTCTGACAGGCCCTGACAACTGACCTGGGCTAGCTGCTCTTCACTGTGCTTGCTCCACAGAGGCACTTGCTGAGGGTGCCCTGGCTGAGGAGCCTTCCTTCAGCAATGTTATTTTTGTTCTTAGGTGCTGTTGAGTCGGTTCCGACCCATAGCACCCTTATGCACAGCACACTGAAACCCTTCCTGGTCCTGCGCCATCCTCACAATTGTTCCTGGACTTGAGCCCGTTTTTGCAGCAGGGTGTCTGTCCCTCTTCTCGAGAGCCTGCTTTTGTGCTGCCCCTCTGAAACTGTTCTTTCCTGACAACATACCCCCCAAAATGTACGACCAAGTCTCGCCATGCTTGCCTCTTAGGACTTCTGACTGTAATTCAGCACTAGACCCTGTATTTTCCGGCTAATAGCAGAAGCTCATTTCTGACAGGCATGTATGTTATCCACTGCTTCACTGTGGAGGCACCATCTGTACTGCCTTGTAGTCTGTGATCATTCCCACTGAGTGGTAAAGTAGTAAAATGTAACAAAAGAGAAAGTAGACTATAAAAAGGAAAAGGTTCTTAGTGAGATTGGCAAAAGGTTTAAGAAGTACCAGGAGCATATTACTGTATATGCTCGAGTGTAAGCTGACCCAGATATCAGCTGAGGCACCTAATTTTAGCACCAAAACTACATTAAAAATGTGCTGGAAAACTCGGCTTATCCACAAATATATGCGGTATATAGCCTTCATACTTCCCTGTTTGATGCCACTTCCAGTGGTATATGAAATGTTTCATTATAACTTTCGTAGAGACCATTTCTGTTGGCAGACCACCAGAATAAACTATCAAATTTTACTGGAACATAAAATGCAGTAACAATGATAATGCTGGTAGCAAAGCCTTACATTGCTCATTATGCGCCAGATAATCTTATAAGGACTTTACCTATATTCCCCAGTACAATCTTCCCGACATCCAAGGAAGCAGATAGGATGTTTCTCTTCACTGTGGAGACATGGGAACTGAACAAATGCTTCAGAACCTGGTTCAGGCTGCACAACTAGTAACTGGTGGAGTTAGCTCGTGGGATTTGGACTCAGGCATTCTGGCTCCTGTGTTTCGTCTACTTCCCAAACTCTTGAGGGAAAAATCTGGTCCCTTAGAGCTACATCATAACTCTAATAGTCAATGACGTAGTCTTGACCAATCACACATTGCAAATTTAAAATTGCAGGTGATGTAGCAGTACTTGGAATATGAAAATATAAATTACTCACTTAATTTCTTATGTCTCCCAGTGTTCCCATTCCAGTAACTGGCTTATTCATCTGATAAAATATAATTTAAATGCAGCAGTCAGTGGATAATTTTGCAAAGGACCAGATAGTCTTTGTCTTGGACTCGGCAGGCCATAAGCTCCCTGTCTCAGCTGATAACCTCTGCCATTAGGTCATCAAAGTAGCCACAGACAGGATAGAAAAATAGGTGATGAGTGGACTTATACTGGATTACTAGTAAAAGCGATTTCTTTTCTTCTTTATTTCAGTATGAAGAATTACAGTGTCAACATGCTGAGGCAATGCAAAATGCTGAGAGGACACAAGATAACATGCAAAAGTATATTTTAAAGTCACACAGAAAATAGCTTGTATATTTGTGAAACAAATAAGCAATTCATTTCTTGTTTAATTTTTTTAGTTATGATAATAAGTACCAGTGTGTAATCCAGGGCAAAATGTCAACTTTAAACTACTTTGAAATGCATAATTTTTGCATATTATCTTTACCACCAAAAATATAACTATGAAAATGGTACAATTGACAGATTATCTACTTACTAAGTCTTAAGCATTTGTGTACTAATTGTATAATTATATATTTTAAAATCTATGTGTGAGAATAACTGTTTTAAAATACACGTTTTAGGCAGGAGGTGGAAAATGTGACATTAAAAGCTACAATCAAATTGCAAGAGGACAAAATTGAAACCCTTCATCAAAGCCTATTAAGTAAACGTTTGGTGTGTCAATCTCTTGATATCTCTCGTGCTAAAGAGAAACGATCGCTCTAATTGTGTCTGCGGAGTCCACCCTGGTGCTAGTGCCACCGAGCCAAGTCCCCTCCTATGAGCCGAGGAGAACTGCTCCTTAGGGTGTTCAAGGTGGGAGGGCCTTTCAGGAGGAGATCGCCAGACCGGCTATCCAAGTGGCCTCTGGCTGGGTTTAAACCACCGACCTTTCAGATAGTAGTTGAGTTTGTACCTCTTTGCACTGCTCAGGAGCCCCTGTCTAAACACCAATTACTCTCAAATTCATGAAAAATGCACATATTTTAAAAATAAAAGTGAGTACATTAAAAAACTAACGTTGCTTATTATGTTACTTTTAAGTCAGAAGATGAAAATGAAAAATTGAGAAAATCTTTGGAACATCGTTTGGACCAAGAAACACATAAAAACAATGAATTAGAAAAGGATATTGCTGGGTAAGACTTAAAAAAAACCTTTTAATTGTGATTTTAGATACAACTTTACAAAGCAAATTAGTTTTCCATTCCACAACTTAAAAACATTTTGGTTCATAACATTGATCACATACTGGGTAAGGTTTTAATACTTCAGATAGTTTCTATATATTAAACTATTGATGTAGCTGAAATTTCCCTTTATTTTATTAAAAACTAAATGTGTATTTGTTTTGCAGCTACATTTTCTTAGTTAAACCAACTACTTTAAAGTTTATTTAAGAAACGCATTTCACAATCTGAGACATTTTTGAATGCCCTTTGTATATACTGTTAACTGCAGTTCACCACCTACCTTGAGTTTATAGTACTACAAGCTATCTTTACTCTCTATGTAATCTTCTTTTCTTTTTGTAGTGTTCAGCCTTTCAACTTTAAAATGGTTAAAATCTAAACACTCATCTGTGCCGTTAACAGCACCAGAAATTAAACTATAAAATACAGCACTCATAAACAGACATGCCTATATTCGTGACTTCTAGAAGAAAATTAAAACGAACAGTTGTATCTCCACCATTCAAATTTTAACAACTAGAATCTTCCTAATGCCTTTAAATCCCCCAGGTTTGCTGATCCCTGAAATTTGTCCAGAGATCTGGTCCACGCTTTCCTTTCCTTTCATTCCTTCTCTTCGTGTCCTGCTGCTCTTTCGTTTTGTAGACACTGGCCCAGCAAAGGTCTCGAGATCTTTTAACACAGTTTTTAAGATGCTGTCGCCCATTCCCTTCCGGTTTCCTTTCCTGTGACGGTCTGCTTGTTTCCTAGGCTTCCTCAGTCAGTCTTCAGTTATTTCCCTTTTCTGTTCTCAAGCTTCTTGCTGTATTTTTTTGCCTCTTGTAGGCTGAGTAACAGGTTGACAGTATTTTTATGTCTTTTCAAAACTTTAGTAACGATGTGTTTCTTCTTAACCATAAACACAGATCTCTGTATATTGCCTGTTGTTAAATCATAGATTAGTATTTTACATTGACACACTAAAAAGGGTGTTAATAATTTATTTATAAGAACTTTATATATAGTTATATTATTAACCCTTTACCTGCCATCATATATTGCCACAGTGTTATTAACTTAGATAGTATGCTTACCAACAATCTTAAGAAGAGGCAAATGAGAAAGGATTATGATTTAGAGATTGTTTAAATAATTATTATATATTTACTATGAAAGAGCTTATTCAATATCTATATTTCTGCAGCCTTAAGAAATCATTAAAAGAAACAAAAAAGAAGTTGAATGAATACGAAACTGGAGACCTTTGTTTCCTTGGAGACTTACAAACAAGGAACATCGAGCTGGAAAGTCAGATGACCCCGTTACAAGAGAAGGTAATCTGTAATTAGTTTTGGGACTAAAGTCACTTAAGTTTGGGAAGTATAAATCACTCAGTGTTTTGAGGGTGGAATAGTTTTTTTCTACTAATTTTATATCCTCGATGCCAATGAAAAGGACAGCTTTTTGAGGTTATCACTGTTGTATAAAAAGGGCACATTGTTGAAATTGTTTTTGTCTATCGTGGCTAATAATCTAAATTGAAGCAGTCTACCAGTTGCTCGCCGCCTTCGAGTCAGTACTGGCTCTTAGCTAACTGTAGGACAGGGTAGAACCCCCTGTGAGTTTCCGAGGCTGTAACTGTTTTCAGAAGTAGGAAGCCTTGTCTTTCTCCTGTAGTCTATCAGAACAAGACCCCAAATCACTAGCACCAAATAAAATATTTTTGTAATTTTATTGAATTATAATTAGCACATCATATAATTTACTCATTTAAAATATACAACTCAATGTCTTTTAATATATTAACAAAATTGTACAACCGTTACCATGATCAATTTTAAAACATATTCATCATCTCTAAATGAAACCAAATACTCTTTAGCTATATCTGCCAATCTTCCCTCCTCCCCTCCCCTAGCCTGGGCAGCTACTAATCTACTCTTTTATTTTTATAGATATGCTTATTCTGGACAATTCTTATTCATGGACTCACACAGTGTGGCCCTTTATAACTGGCTTCTTTCATTTAGCGTACTATTGTCAAGATTTACCCACATTATAGAATATATTTATTTTTTCTTGTTCAATAGTATTCCTTTCTATGGATATGCACATTCTATTTTCCCGTTAATCAGCTTCCATTTTTCTGATGACTAATAATGTTGAATATCTTTGCATGTATTTATTGGCCATATGTATATTGTCTTTGGAGACTTGCCTATTCAAATCAGTTACCTTTTGGGGCTATTTGTTACTTAGTTATAAGAATTCTTTATCTTAGACACAAGTATATGATTTAAAATTATTTTCTTTAAATCAGTAGCTTAATTTTTCACTCTCTTAATATAGTATTCTTTGAAGTACAAGTTTTTGATTTTTATGAAATCCAATTTATCTACTCTTTTCTTTGATTACTTGCAAATTTGGCATTCTATCTAAGAATTCATTGTCAAATGCAAAGTTGTGAAGAATTTTTCTTCTGAGTTTTATAGTTTTAGGTCTTGTATTTTGAGTTAATGTTTACCGATGGTGTGAGGTTGGGACCCAAGTTAACTCTTTCATGTGTGGATATCCAGCTGCTCAGCACAATTTGTTGATGAGTTATCCTTTCTTGTTGGAAAGCAATTGGGTGTAAATATGAAGCTTTCTTTTTGACTCTGCAGTTCTTTACCATTGACCTATATGTATCTTTGTGCTAGTCCAAATCACATATTATGAGAGTTGTTTCCCAATCATTGAGCATATTACCTGAAGTCTTAGGTAATAATGAAAAGTCATTGTGGGGAAATGTCTTTAATTTTAGTCTTGTGGAACTTTTATTTCTAAAAACAACACGTGGTGTGTATATATATATATACATATATATATATATGAAACCAAATACTCTTTAGATATATCTGCCAATCTTCCCTCCTCCCCTCCCCTAGCCCGGGCAGCTACTAATATATATATATATATATTCCTTGGTGATGGGAAGTTACTAATATATATATATATATATATATATTCCTTGGTGATGGGAAGTTAGTTTTATGTATGATACAGAGATAGAGGCCATTCCTTTTCTTCATTCAAACCATTAGTCTTTCACCCTGGCTTCCTCCTTCACTTTCCTTGCCATTAAATCGTGGTCATGGGATCTGTTGTCTCATTCTGGTGCTTAGAAGGGACCTTCAAAAAGTTGCTGTGAAAATTAGAAAATCTTTTCGAATTGTCCGTGAATTTTTGGGAGCACCCTTGTACTTCATGATGCTTCACATTAAGTCATTACACTGTATAGACCCTATAGAGCTTGGCGGTGACTAGATCTGGGCTTCTAGGTGTCCTTTGGAAATCTGCAGCTCACGGTGGCATGCTCTTTGACCTGCTCCTTGTGCTAGCACTGGACCCTTACAGTCTCAGAAATCACAGCTCCTTAGTTCTTAAATACACAGAAAAGCATGCATAAACTCTACTTTATATTTTAGTACATGATACATGGTGCTATATTTCAATCCATTCAAAGAAAAACTTCAGGAGTGCAGTGCTTAAAATGTGGCATATGCAAGCAATTCCGTACAGTCAGATAACAGACAAATTATTAATTTGAATGTTAAAACTTTCAAGCTAATGTGTATGATATGGATAAGGATTGTGATACCAGATGAGATGGTCTTATCTGCCCACACAGACAAGCTTGATATGTAAGGCAAGGGGGAAATTGTGTATAATTTCTTAACATTCAGAGGACATTAACATTGCTTTTAAAACTGAGAACATTAAAAACTATAGTCCCATAGAAATTCTTAAATAGAGCTGCCTGTTGTCTGTCCTTTGGTATGCACCATATTTTTACACAGACAGCAAGAGGTCTGCTGAAATTTATTTGCCCACTGCTCCCTCCCCACTGGCAGGTTTTTTACTTAAGCACATGCTATGCCAATTTCTTCTTTTAATGTTGCTATAAAAAAATTAGTAGACCACAATTACAAAATATCTCGCAAGGGAGGGAGTGGTTGATAAATAAATGTAGACGGTGCGTGTTATTTGCATAAACATTGGTAGGCTGAATCATGAGAAGGATTTTCCCTCGACTCCTGGCTAGTTGGTACTCTTCTTTTTGAAGAAATGACCTGGGCCTGCAGCTGAGTAGTTATCTCAGTCTGTTTTATGCTCTGTGGACCCTCCAAAGTCCAAAGGCTTTTTTCTGTCTTGTGGTGTCTTGGTCTCTTTTGGTCCAAGGTAGCAAGCGATGTTTGTGCTACTGTAATCCCCTTTAAAACATTGTGAGTTTCCTATGAATTTTACTGGAGTCCATTCCATTGGAAAAGTTACTCTCAACATTTTTTGAGATATGTTCTTTTCCACTTGGTCTTCCTGAGAAGCTGTTTAATGTTTAAGACAGTACTCTTTTTGTTGTTGTTGTTGTTGTTATTTTTATTGGCTTATAATAACAAATGGTCATTATGGAAAATAAAACTACCAAAACATATATTAAAAATACAATTAAAAGGATAACTAAGTAGGGAGTTATTCCCTTCCTCCCATAGCAAGAGAATGAAGATCATGATAAGTGCGGGTTTTTTTCAGCTAGGTAGAGCTTATCTATCAAACCTCAAAATTCACTGCCATTGTATCAATTGCAACTAATCACAACCCTATAGGATAGAGTAGAACTGCCCCTGTGGGTTTCTGAGATGGTAACTCTGTATGGGAGTAGACAGCCTCATCTTTCTCCAGAGTGGCTGTTGGTTTTGGACTGCTGACCTTGTGGGTCGCAGCCCAGTGTGTCACCCACTACACCACCAGGGCTCCTCAGAGTCTATCTATTGAGCCAGTATAATGGTAGTTGAGGATAGTAAATTTCAGTGAATTCCAAATATCATTTGAGGACAGCTAAGTTATTAGGGAGCTTTGAAAAATAGAAAATGGCTAGACTCCCACTCTCAGAAACATTGATTTCCAAACCAGGAGTTTGCTTCTAGAAGTAAATTTGAAAAATAACCGTGTTGAATAGAAGGCTATAATAGAGTGCCATTTGCCTGGGCTCACAAGTACAAGATTCTCAAATGTTGATGTCTACCTCTAGCTCTACATGTGGTTGTGCTAAAAGCATTAATTTTCTTTTTAAGAAAATTAATTTCTTAACTTCAAGCAATGTGCTTTTTCTAAAGGTCACTGGTCATATGGCTCTTATGAGGGGGTATCCCCCTCCCCCCCCAAATGGGACAAAGCTCCGCTGATCGGAGCTTTCATAGTTTGCATTTTCCAGCTAGGTGAGCTTCAAGCAACTCATTCTGAGTTAGTACATCCAGTGGCATCACCTGGGGAGGTTCTCTCTGGTCACAGTGAATTTTTTCTTTTTAAAACCATTTTATTGGGGGCTCATTCAACTCATCACAATCCATATATACATCCATTGTGCCAAGCACATTTGTACATTTGTTGCCATCATCCTTCTCAAAACATTTGCTTTCTACTTGAGCCCTTGGTATCGGCTCCTCATTTTTACCCCTCCCTCCCTGCTCCCCTCTCGCTCATGAACCCTTGATAACTTATAAATTATTATTATTTTATCATATCTTACACTGTCCTATGTCTCCCTTCACTCACTTTTCTATTGTCTGTCCCCCAGAGAGGGGGTTATGTGTAGATCCTTGTGATCAGTTCCCCCTTTCTTCCCAACCTTCCCTCTACCCTCCTGGTATCACCACTCACCATTAGTCCTGAGGGGTTCATCTGTCCTGGATTCCCTGTTTCCAGTTCTTATCTGTATCAGTGTACAGCCTCTGGTCTAGCTGCATTTGTAAGATAGAATTGGGATCATGATGGTAGGGGAAGGAAGCATTAAAGAACTAGAGGAAAATTGTATGTTTCATCTATGCTATACTGCACCCTGACTGGCTCATCACCTCCCCACAGCCCTTCTGTAAGAGGATCCCATTGACACCTTGTGACCACATAGGCTGGTGTGCTTCTTCCATGTGGGCTTTGTTGCTTCTCAGCTAGATGGCTGCTTGTTTATCTTCAAGCCTTTAAAACCCCAGACATTATGTCTTTTGATAACTGGGCGCCATCAGCTTTCTTCACCACATTTTCTTATGCACCTGCTTTGTCTTCGGCAATTGTGTCAGGAAGGTAAGCATAATGGAATGCCTGTTTAATAGAACAAAGTGTTCTTACATTGAGGGAATACTTGAGTGGAGGCCTAATGTCCATCAGCTACCTTAATACTAAAGCTATAAATATATGCACATCGATATATTTCGCCATCATCATATATAAATATATTTAAATATGTACATGCCTGTATTTAGACCTCTAAATGCCCTTTGCCTCCTAGTTTGTTCCTCTATTTCCTTTGACTTTCCTCTTGTCCCACTATCATTCTCAGCCTTCATTTGGGTATCAGTAATTCCTCTCGGCTATATTGCCCTTGATCAAGGCCTCCCTACCAGGCCTCTTACACCCTCCTCGCCACTGATTTTGGATCACTTGTTGTTCCCTTGTCCCTGGGTTTGTTAATACCCACTTCCTTTCCCCCCGCATCCCCCTCTCCCATGCCCCCCCCCCACCATCGGTCTGTAGTTTTCTCCTCCAGATTGTTTATCCTGCCTATCTTATCTAGATAGACCTGCAGAGATAATAATATGCACAAAAAACAAGACAGAGAAAAACAAAGCAACAAAAGAAAACAACAACAAAAACCAATGACAAAATAAAGAAAAGCCTGTAACTAAGTCAAGATCTGTCTGTTGACCTTTAGGAGTGTTTTCTGGTTAAGTCAGAAGGGGTGCCATGCCCGGGCCCCAAAGTCTACTTTTGGTATTCCCTCGGGACTTCCCTCCTCTGCTCCCCTTGCTGTTCTGTTGCACGCCCTTAGTGGTTTGCCTGGTGTGGTGGGGTCAGATCAGGCGCAATTCCCGCACTGTGTCTCCAGTGATCTCCCCCTTAGGGCTGTGGGTCTGTGAGGGATGTAAGGCAGTGCTCTTAAAGATTCATACATCCTTCTGCTCTCTAATGAATTTGAGATACCATTTTAAATCTTCCCAAGGTCTTAACAGGGTTTTGCAGATAAGGCCTGCCATTGCCTTTGGAGCACGTTTTCCTGACAGCTCATGGATTGATGTGAGCCAAAGTCATTTCTTCATTTGGACATTATTTGACATGTAGAGAAACTATAAATATGAAACAGATAATATATTTGAACTGATGAAGCCCCAGTTCTTTTATATTGACCAATCTTTCTTTAGCTTCTCTCTAGCCTCTAATATTTTACTTTCAGTTGCTACTAATCAACAGTCTCCTTTTTTCTAGAGTTAATATCTTTTTTTTAAAACTTGCCTTTAAATCCTTACTGTCAGCCCCCTCAAGGATCACCTGGCTTCCTCTCTTTGAGCCTCTGGGTTTTCAGTCATACTTTTGTGGTCTTTTCAGCTTCTGGATGCCGCCTTTTAGGAGTGGTCCCAAAGCCACTCCTACATGTTTCAGATTTGTTTTCTTTTCGTTGTTTTGTTTTATTTTAAGCCACAGCATCCTACTCTTTAGAGTCATTAGCAGTTATTTATTTTGCTCCATAAGACACTTAAATCTTAGTGCCTCAAAACAACATATATTTTGCTCAGGAATCTATAGCTTACGCCAACAAAGCTCAGTGAAGTCAGCCCATTTCTTGTCTATTAAATGGACACGTGTAGGTGGGGAGTGCTGTTTAAGTGACTCACAGACATTTTGAGGAGCAACAACATGTGAAAACTCATAGCAAATAAAATACAGTATAGAATTGAGTGCAGAAATTGGGTGGCAAAGATAAAGGAAATAAATTTTTCTGGTTCTTTGTAGTTACAACTTTGTTCCTGATTTTTAGAGTGATGCAAGCGATCATACTGTAAGAACATGGGTATTTTCTTACAATTAATTTATTTTAAGTTTGTATTAATATTGAGTTAGACAGTTCTTCCGCCTACTTCCTTTATTGTTAAAGTATATTATTTTATTCAAGCAGATTAATAATCTTACAGAACAACTGGAAACTTCATATTCAAAATGTCAACACTTGGAAATACAAAAGCAAGCCCTTCAACAGGAATTAGTAGCTGTGAAAGACGTACAAAGGAAATGTGGAAAACTGGAGAAGAGGAAGGACAAGTTAGAACAGAAAGTTGGACACCTCAGAAGTCAACTGGAAAAGAGTGCGATAGACTACGCTCAAGTAGAGCAGTATAAGCGGGATGTTGAGGAGAAGGCCACGCAGGAATTAGTAGAAAAACTAAAACAAGTCAACCTGTTTTTACAGGTAAACCTTTCATCGGTTCTCTGCTTTCATTCATGGAAGTGTGTGTGTTTACTTTGTTTTGGGTCATTTGTTTTTGTGTTAGTCTGGGTACTTTAAAGAAACAAATCCACAGAATAATCCATGTATAGGAGAGTTTTATATAAAGGTTAAGTGCACATCAAGAAAACATCCCAACCCAGTGCTGCCACAAGTCCAACATTAACCCATATGTCCAACACCAATCCACAAAGTACTCCTCCATCTCACAAAACACATGCAGTGATGCCGACTGCAGGAGGAAAGCCAAATCAGTGAGCTTGTGAGCATCTCAGCACTGGCAGGGGTCTCCACACGGCTGCTCCAGCACCCAGGGCTGCATCAGGGTAGGTCCATGTGGCTTCTTCTCGGGGATGTCTTGCAGGAAGTGAGCCTTACCAGCTGAAGCAGGGAATTGGCTAAGGCAGCTGCACCCTGGTCTGACCATCAGAGAGCAAGAGATCCGAAAACTCGAAAGGCGAGGCTCACCTAGCCATTTATCCCTCCGCCCTTCAATGAACCCTACATGTGTTTATCGGCCAGGTTGGCACAATAAACTAACTCAGTTTTCTAGATTGTTAGAAAGTTGCATTTGTTTCTCTCTTTAATATGTCAGTTTGATCGTTATTATTAATAAATTACTCTTAGAGAATAAGGATTCGCTTTAGAGAATCACTTGATTATTAAGTCTAGTTACTATAAAACAGGAGTACTAACAGGCAGAGAAAAAAGTTATGATTTTATAAATGTCCCATACTCTTGGTTTAGTCTTGATATGTTTTTTATGTACTGTATGTGCTCGTATATAAACTAAGTTTTTTAGCACATTTTTAATGCAGTTTTTGTGGTAAAATTAGGTGCCTTGGCTGATATTTGGGTTGGCTTACAATCGAGTATATACCATAATTATTGTTCCTTGAATGATGAACCCACATAAGTAATAACTTAAGAATGATTCAAAGTTATTTGTACTAGGTATGTCACTTGATATTAGTGACTTTTAAACTTGGGCCTTTAAAAAAAATCCTTATTTTTTACATACTTAGAATTGCTCTAAGAATCACTGACAAAAACTTAAGGAAACAATGCATTATAATTATTCACATTATCAATATTTTTCAATGTATCCTTTTAATTGGTTTTAGACGCAAGCAGTTTCCCAAGAGAACTTAGAGTATTTAAGAGAAGAACATAATGCTTCAATGAGAAGTCAGATGGAAATGAGAATGAATGAGCTAGAATCTGAACTTTCTAAAATGAAAACTTCCCAAAATGATTCTCAGAAAACAGAAACAGAAAAATACAAAGAACTCTATTTTCAAGAATTACAACTGAAAACGGAATTGTCAAGTAAACTAGAAAAGTAAGTCAAAATGGAAACACTGAAAATAAATTTAACTCATTAATATACCTTAAAATAGCAGTTCTCAACCTGTGGGTAACAACCCCTCTGGGGGTCGAATGACCTTTCACAGGGGTCTCCCAATTCATAACAGTAGCAAAATGACAGTTATGAAGCAGCAACGAAAATAAATTTATGGTTGGGGGTCACAGGAAGGTTGAGAGCCACTGCCTTAAAGCCCCTTTTTAACGAGCCAGTTTCATGAGGTAAGAAGTGAAAACTAGATAATATAAGTTGGGAAATAATATTAGTAAATCAATTTATCTTTATAATGTTACTGGAAGAGATATTTTATATCTCTTCCCTTTTTTGGTTTTATTTGGCTTTACTATCATTTTCTTTATTACATAGTAAACCTGATCTACTTGTTTAAAGTTATTTTTGAAGTTTTATGATTGACACATATTTTTTAGTATATAATTGCTCATCAGTATTCCCTTAAGTAGAAATATTAACAATTGAACTGTTTTTGAGAAGGTGAGCTCTGGTGGTTTGCAAGCATTGAGCTTCTAACGTACAGGTTGGTAGTTTGAGCCCACCCAGCAGCTTTTCACAGAAGACTTGGCAATCTGTTGACTTCAGCCAAGAAAACACTCCGGGGCGGTTCTACTATGTCCCATGGAGCCACTTAGGGTCAGAGTGACTCAGTGACACCTGATAGCAAGCAAAACAAATACCTGACCTACTGCTGTGAGGGGAGCCCTGGTGGAACAGAGTAGAAGTACCCCATAAGGTTCCATGGCTAGCATTTTTACCACGTTGTACTGTTTCTACAAGCTGATGAAGCACTGGAAGCACTCACTTGCTTATTGCCAGGAAATTTGGAAGATTGCTACTTGACCAACTGACAGAAAGAGATCCATATTTGTGCCCATTCCAAAGAATAGTGACCCAACAGAATGTTCCAACTACAGAACAGTATCATCGATAACACTTGCAAGTAAAATTTTACTTAAGACCGTCTTTCAGTGCTTGCAACAGTACATTTAGTGGGAACTACCTAAAGTTCAGGCTGAATTCAGAAGGAGATGTAGAACAAGGGATATTATTATTGCTGATGTCAGATGGATCTTGGCTCAAAGAAAAGAATACTAGGAAGGTATTTGTGTTTCATTGACTCTGCAAAGGCATTCGGCTTTGTGGATCATACTAAATTATGGATCACCTTGAGAAGAATGGGACTTCCAGAACACTTCCTTGTGTTCATGCAGCCCTTGTACGTGGATCAGAGGCAGTTGTGAGAACAGAATGAGGGAATACTATGTGGTTTAAATTCAGGAAAGGTGCACATTATGGTTGTGTCCTCTCACCAGACTTGTTGAGTCTCTCAGCTGAGCAAATAGAGAAACTGGATTATATGAAGAATACTGTAGCATCAGGATTGGAGAAAGGCTTATTAACAACTTACAATATTCAGATGACACAACCTTGCTTGCTGATTGAAGATCAAGAATTGCAACCTTCAGCATGGATAACAACTCAATGTCAAGAAGACCAAAATCCTCACAACTGGACCAACAGGTGGCATCATGATAAATGGAAAACACGTTGAAGTCATAGAGTTTGTCTCACTTGGATCCACAATCAATGCTCAAGGAAGCAGCAGTCAAGAGATCAAATGACACATTGCATTAGGTAAATCTGATGCACACGACCTCTTTCGAGTATTAAAACACAAGGATATTACTCTGTGAACTATAAGGTGCACTTGACCCAAGCCATGGTATTTTCCATTACCTCTTATGCATGTAAAAGTTGGATATTGAATAAAGAAGGCCAATGAAGAACTGATACATTTGAGTTGTGGTGCTGGAGAAATACTGAAAGTTCCACGGACCGCTAAAAGGATACTGCTGTTCCACTTTGGAAGAAGTAGGGCAGAGTGCTCCCTATGGGCAAGGATGGCAAGACTTCACCTTCGTATTTTGGACGCATTGTCAGGAGAGACCAGTCCCTGGAGAAGGACATCGTGCTTGGTAAAGTGGAGGGCCATTGAAAAGGAAGTAGGAAAGCCCGCAACGAGATGGCTTAGCACAGTGATTGCACCAATAGACTCGGGCATAGGAAACAGCTGTGAAGATGGCACAGGACTGGACAGTGTCTCATTCTGTTATGCAAAGGGTCCTATGGGTTGGGGCTGTCTTGGTGGCACTTAACCAGAACAACAATTTTTACTAAGCTCGCCACCACTTCTTTCTCTGGTAGAACAGCTGGTGTTCAAACACCTATTTGTCATTTAGCAGCTGAGTGCTTGAACTGCCCTGCCACCAGGGTTCCTTCTTCACAACAACCTATGTAACGTATCCCAAAGGGAATGTTCTAGCACTTGTATATGAACTTGTTGATACTTTCATTATCACCAGGCTTTCAGACCAACCGTTCTTTATAGTTTAGCCATGATAACAACACTGAAGAAAACAGAATCATTTAGAAAACAGTGAAATGGATGAATATATATTTTTTTAATGTCATCTTCACAGGGCCAATGAGAGACTCTCAGACATCAGTGGAAAACTAGCCATGGAAAAACAACAGAACCAACAGAACCAGTCTTTCCTCAACAGCCTCATGACAAGACCCGCCCTGGAGACACCTTTTGTAGGAACTGCTCAAATTAGTTCTGTGTTTGCTAGAAATCTCCCCCGAGAATATATTGGGGTTTCTCCCACAAGTAGGCACTGGCATCCAACCGATAACATCGACACCTACCTGGCTAAGGTTTGTTACATTACATTTTAGGTTGCAGATTTCTAATATTTTTAATTTGGTGAAATACTGAGCTATTTAAGCGATGTGTGTGTGTTAAGTAAAAGTCATAATTATGCAAGAAAGAGACAGACTTCATCTCTTTTTTTTTCTTTAAATATCTGGATTTCTCTAACTTAAAGGGAAACAGTTATATCGCTGATTGATTTGTACGCATTGGTGAAGCTCTCTTTCACCACATTGGTAACATTTCACATCGATTCCATCTCCCACCACTACAGTCATTTTAGTCTTGTCAGCTGATTCTGTCATAGTGCTAATAGATAACTGCATGTACATTCTGCTAATTTTTGGTTTCGGATTTCACATTCTTGTTCAATTGTGAAATGTTTTATCCTCTGTGTCAGTAGTAATTTTACAGTTTCTTCTTTTTTAAATCATTTTATTGGGGGCTTGTACAACTCCTATCACAATCCGTACATGCATCCATTGGGTCAAGCACATTTGTACATTTGTTGCCATCATCATTCTCAAAACATTTGCTTTCTACTTGAGCCCTTGGTATCAGCTCCCATTTTTCCCCTCCCTCCCCACTCCCTCCCTACAGACCCTTGATAATTTATAAATTATTATTATTTTGTCATGTGTTACACTGTCTGATGTCTCCCTTCATTCACTTTTCTATTATCTGTCCCCCAGAGAGGGGGTTATAATTTATTCCCCTTTTCTCCCCCACCTTCCCTCCACCCTCCTGGTATTGCCACTCTGAGCACTGGTCCTGAAGGGATCATCTGTTCTGGATTCCCTGTGTTTTCAGTTCATATCTGTATCAGTGTACATCCTCTGGTATAGCCGATTTGTAAGGTGGAATTGGGATCTTGATAGTGGCGGGGGAGGAAGCATTAAAGAACTAGAGGAAAGTTGTATGTTTCATCGTTGCTATACTACACCCTGACTGGCTCGTCTCCTCCCCACGACCCTTCTGTACGGGGATGTCCAGTTGCCTATAGATGGGCTTTGGGTCCCCAATCTGCATTCCCCCTCATTCACAATGATATGATTTTTGTCCTTTGATGCCTGATAACCTGATCCCTTCAACACCTTGTGATCACACAGGCTGGTGTGCTTCCTCCATGCGGGCTTTCTTGCTTCTTAGCTAGATGGCCGCTTGTTTTATCTCAAGCCTTTAAGACTCCAGACTATGTCTTTTGATAGCCGGGCACCATCAGCTTTCTTCACCACATTTACTTATGCAACTGCTTTGTCTTCAGCAATCATGTCGGGAAGGTGAGCACCAGGGAATGCCAGTTTAATAGAACAAAGTGTTCTTACATTGAGGGAGTACTTGAGTGGAGGCCCAATGTCCACCTGCTACCTTAATACTAAACCTATAAATATATGCACATAGATCTATTTCCCCATCACCATATATAAATATATTTACATATGTACATGCTTGTATTTAGACCGCTATAAATGCCTTTGCCTCCTACTTCTTTCCTTTATTTCCTTTTACTTTCCTCTTGCCCCACTATCATGCTCAGCCTTCATTTGGGTTTCAGTAATTCCTTTTGGTTACATTGCCCTTCATCAAGCCCGACAAGGCCTCTCACACCCTTCTCGCCACCGATTTTGGATCACTTGTTCCCTTGTTCCTGGGTTTGTTAACATCACTTCCTTCCCCCCATCCCTCCCTCTCCCATGTCCCCCCAGAACCATCTGTCTCGTTGTTTTCTTCTCCAGATTGTTCATCCAGCCTATCTTATCTAGATAGACCTGCAGAGATAATAATATGCACAAAAACAGGACAGAGCAAAACAAAGCAACAAAACAAAACAACAGAAACCAATGATTAAAAAAAAGAAAAGCCTGGAAATAGTTCAAGGTCTGTTTGTTGACCTTTAAGAGTGTTTTCCAGTGGAGTATGATGGGGTGCCACACCCTGGCCCCAAAGTCTATTTTTGGTACCCCCTCGGGACTTTTTTGCTCTGCTTTCTTTGCTGTTCTGTTGCACGCCTTTAGTGTTTTGCCTCAGAGTTGTGGGGTCAGATCGAGTGCAATTCCTGCACTGTGTCTCCAGTGTTGTCCCTTGTAGCTATGGGTCAGTGAGGGATGTCGTGTCTGGTGGTGGGGCCGGCCATATGGTCCTCTCTGTGCATTGGCTGCTCTGAGCAGGGATATCATCCTCATTGGTTCCTCATTCAATGATATAGTATTATAAATACAGAAGTTAAAATAAGCCTGAACCAGTACATCACTAGAAAATTTTATAGCACATAAAATTATTTTCTTAGAAGAATTCATTGGTAAGAATTTAACTTAAAATTTTATCTCAGGCAGCTTTATAAAAAGCTTTATAATTATTATAAACTATATCATTTTTTTTTCTCTTCAAAGCTTTTCTAGTACTTATAGTATCCAAGACAATGGATGGTACAAACTACTCAGTCAATGTTTTTAAATCTGTTTCAAATCAAAAGATTTATTTTAATTTTTGGTGCACTGTCACTTTAAAATTCTTCCCTATTATTTATTTTAGTAATGTTGCTATTTCTTACATATCCACTTAATTTAGCAATAAGTTCCCTAAATGTTGTTATATGAATATCTCAAAGACAGAAATTACAGGTCTTAAGATTTACGTTTTTTATGTGGTAGAACGTTGTTTGAGCCGTGACCATTTGTTCCCAAGCAGGAATAGAGTGCCTGTTTCTTTCATCCGGGCAAAGCCTGCCTATCTGAATTTCAGCTCTGGCATCTCTCTTTGCTTGTTTCATATGCGTGAGGCTCATCCGGTGTTTGTCCTTTTGCAACCGATAAGGAGGTGTATTGGCGGCCACTGGCAGAAGCTATGATAATAGTTTCTGTTCATTCTTATTCATAACTTTAGAATTTACTATTTGGCTACAGCAACTTTTTTCATAGCTCAAGCTTGCACTTTATTACAGGACTTTTATGGGTTCATTTCTCTTGAGTTAAATCTAACCATCTACATTTTCCTGATTAGGAGGAATTAGCTAGCATAGTAGAACTGGGGGCTCAATTAGAGGACAGGTCTGCCCCTAATTGGCTTGGTGACCTCCCAGAAGCTAGATAATCTCTCTAAGGCTGTATTTTCTCCTCTGTAAAATTAGGGAGGTTGACTAAATCATTAACCTTCATGCATTAAGAAAAAAAAAGACCCTTTGTGTTTGTTTTCAAGGAGCTTCGTGAAACCATATTAAGTGAGGCAGAAACAAGTACAGGGGTCTGGCTAGCTCAGATGGGGGGGAGTCCTTGTATGAGTCATGAAGGTTGTCTCACGATAATCGCGACATTTGTCCTCTGTGCTTGATGAATTTCACTTTGCACAGTGACCTCCAGGTTAGTCCGTGGTCTGCATTGTGTCAGGGTTCATCCCTGTTCGTAACCCTGCATCTTGTTGCACTTGTAATGCCTCCATTCTTCCCCCACGGGGCATTTAGGGTTTCCCATCACCGTGCTGCCTGAATAGTGCAACGATGCACAGGGTGTGCACCTCCGTCACCACTGTATTTAGCAGAAAAGAATCCAACTGATGTTTGTGTGCCGATCCTGTCACGTTGCTGAATTATAACTTAGCTCTAACAAGTTTCTTTCCGTGTCTGGGATTTCTTATGTATAGAATCATATTGTCTGCTAGTAAAGGTTTGCTTCTTTGCCTATATAGATGTCTTGAATCCCTGTTTTCTGCTTGCTAGCTTGGGTTAGGATTTCCAGCCCACTATTCAAAAGGAATGGAAATAAAGCGGGCTTCCTTTCCACCTTCTTTTGGAAGTCCCTCTGTCTGCACACTCAGGGACTTAAGAAAGTTTGGGGAAAAGTGAAATGAAAAGCTAATGGAACTTTTTCAAGCCTCTGAATAAAACTGTTTCTAATTCCAGAAAGTCATAAATCAACTATATTTGAAATCTGATTTCAAATCTTTTCAAACCTTTGTTTATCCTTCCTGCAAGCAAATTTTTCTTGATTCTTTGTATGCACTTGAATAAAGTGTTATAACCATAACATAGATTTCACAATATTTTTTGCTACATCTTTTATCAGTTGAATATTCACTTCAAACTAAGGTAGTACCACATTCTTCAGTTTATGGACTAATGATCTACTGAAAAA
Organism: Echinops telfairi; assembly: GCF_000313985.2. Classification (NCBI taxonomy): domain Eukaryota; kingdom Metazoa; phylum Chordata; class Mammalia; order Afrosoricida; family Tenrecidae; genus Echinops; species Echinops telfairi. Next base: position 59,575,350 of record NW_022103928.1, on the reverse strand, counting down.
TTAAAGGTACAGATATTTTTTTAAGTTTTAATTTCTGAAAATAAGGACTGGAAATTTCATTTGATTTTTAAGGAAAAATCTATATTAAAGTCAAAGAACTGACTTAGCTATTATAAAAGGCAATGTTTTATTAAGAATGATAAAGTAATGCATTCAATATACAAAGTGTGACTTGAATTATTTAATTGTTATACCAATAAGATCAGGTTCCACTTTTTAGAAAATGATATATATTCAATAGGTCAATATTTGGATTTTTATCAGAGTCATTTAAGCAATATTTTATATGTTTTCTCTGTTACCTGGAACTAAAATAAATAGAAAAAATGTTTAATTTGCCTGTTGTTCTATTTAATGAATTCCTAAATTGGGTTTAATTTCTAAAGTGTTATTTAAATGATGATTACATTTTATAAAGATAAGTGTGATCCTTACTAAATTGTCTTTCCTTTTCATTGGAACTTAGGTGGAGTTTACATTTCAGATCATTATTTTTATGCTCACCCACTTAATCAACTAAATTATGTCTTGTTTAATGTAACATTATAAATAATATTTGACTTATTTCAGATGCAGGAGGAATTGCAAAACAATATAACTAGAGAACTGGAGGAAGGTATGTTGATAAATTTTATTAATTACATTTAGATATTGAGTAAATGAAATTAAGTATTAAATTATTTCTCAATGTACATCTTAAGAAAATAAATCATAAATATTCATAATGAACATAATTATTCCTAATACTTCTATCATGTTCCATATATTTAAAAAATCTTTTAAAGGTATGTGGCTCCCTTTTTATTTCTGACTACACTCTCTATTCTGTCCTTCCATTTCTGCAAGCTACTAGCCTGAACACTGACGTTTTTTTCAGAAAACGTAGGCCTCATCCAATCCTGCTGTCAGTGATAGCACAGGAGCCTGAAAAGGCAGCGAGTCTAGTGCTAGGCAAATCGCTCTCACTGTGACAGCTTGATTTGATCATTCGCTTGGTTATTGGTCCCCTTCTGACCTCAGAATAAACTCCAAATTCTTTTTCATGAAATGAAACTACTCAGATCACTTCATTTCTTGCCAAGCTAACCAGCCTTACCTCTTTTCACCACCCTACTCTTCCCCGTTGACCTAGCATCAAAGCCAAACTCACACATTTCCCAGTGTTCTTCCTCATGTCTCGTTCTGCACAGGCTGCTTCCTCCATCTGGCAGATTTCTGACTTGTCCTTACAGGACACCTCCACCCCACAGCCTCCAGTATGTACACAATCCTAGGACAGTTATCCCTCCTGTGCATTCCAGGACTGCTCTGTTTTAAGGATAATGACAATTAATTCATTGTGTAACTATTGAAGATTATATTTAATTGTAACCTAGTATCTTGCATTTATACTGATAAAGTTATCAACTTTTTTTTACTGATTTAGACTTAATTAGCAAGTATTTTAGAAAGCATAATTCTTTCATTTTCTTTCTAGCTCATGGTGAATTAGAATCGGACATGTTTAGAATCTCTCCTATGGGATCTAGGAATATATTTAAGTAAATTGAGGTCCAATATTGAAAATATCACAAGAATATGGACATATTTTGAAGAAAAACTCTGTGCTATGAAGGATAAATACTAAAAGTTTACTTACTGGACTATTTATGTCACATTTGGAAATCTTTATTAAAAGAAAATATTTTTGTACAATGTGTGTTTGATGAAACTTTATACACTTGAAACTGTATTTTTGGAGATTGTTTTAGGGTACGAAAGACACCCCAATCTCAACTAGAATTTTTTTTCAACTATAATTTCAGGGCCACATTTATTAGCAGGACAAAGACACAGACACATCACCCAAATGAGAAAGGCATCTGAGACTCCCGTTAGAAAGCTAGAAAACAAACCATGGAACCCAAGACACGGTCACACACTCCTGGTCGGTGGGAGACCGATGCGTCACAGTTACAGGGGGACTATAGGAGCAGGAACTGGGCCATACTTGGGGTACGTTCATTATGTTAGGTAGAAGAGCTTTCAAGATTGGACCAGGGCCTTCTGACCAATGCAGTCAGGGCCCAACTCGTGACTATGTACTGCCCATCAAGGACACCCAAGGAAGCCCCTCAGGTAGACTGCCCTCCCCGGGACAGCTGCAGAGGGGTGGGGGTAACCTACTTTCCAAAGCACTCTGCCTGGGGGCAAGATGGTCTCATCTCTAGTTAATGAACAGAAGGGATCCCAGGGAAGTTGAATCCACGTGGGACTCTGCAAAGGGAGTTGGGGATCTCCTTTGCATAGCCTTCTGCAGATGAGGTACTGGGACTTCCAGTTCTAACACAGTATACCCAAAACCCCAAATAAAAAGCAAGCTACCAGTTTAGTGGATTCTGACTCCTGGCAGTCTCGGGTGTGTCAGTAGAACTGTGCTCCCTAGGGTGTTCGATGGCTGATTTTTCAGAAGTAGTTTACTAGGACTTTGCTTCTGAGGCATTATTGGGTGGACTAGAGCATCCAAACTAGAGCAGCTGAGAGCATGAACTGTTTCCATCACCCAGGGACTTTACTTGTTCAAAGAACCCTAAATGCCAGCTGTTGATGGAGTGCTCAGAGATGACCAACCACTTCTTTATATAGTCCTATTATTTTTCACAATTAAAGGGGTTTGATGGGAAAGTTAATCGGTTACCACGAGTCAGCATCAGCAAGCATTAAGAACTCTCGCCAGCCTGCAGCCAAGTCTCTCTCCAGTCTCAGCAATCTGGCCCTTTTGCCTGTTGCTAGGTCTCACGGTTCCTTGGTCTCAGGCAGATGAGAAGAAGGCACCCCATAGTCTCAGTGCTGAGCCTCTGTGTCACAGTCTGGCCTCAGTGGCCTCCACGACTGCAGGCGCTCGAGGTGGACTGTACTGGTAGCCCTTCGTGATACATAATTGCTTTTTGATATAAAGCTCTTTCTCATACATAGATGACAGTCATGGATTTGTTTCTCTGGAAAACCCGGCCTAATACAGTGGGTAGCTTATGTTCACGTACTTTCTAACAACATTACACATATCCAGAGGATTCATTTGGGGAGCTAATTAACGTGTATGAAGGTGTCATAGCGGGCATGGCCAGCAAAGGGTGTGGTTTTCAGCCTGAAACCTCAAAAGGTCAAGGTAGGACCTGCCTTTCTTAGTGGGCATGCATGACCAAGCAGATTGGCTGTATGCCTCTTAGCTTGTCAGGCTGGTGAGGGGAGAAGAGGGTATGGTGGGAGGACCTGGCAGGAATCTTAACACAAAAAAGAGGTGGAAACATGTTTCCATAGATATCCTCACACACACACCCCTCCTACAAAGGAAGGGAGGTGAAGGGGCAGGATAAAATACATTTCCTTATCAATAGAAGAGACCTGGAGATATTGGAGATAGTGAAAGGGGGAGGGAGGGGAAGGCCAGGATGTTCACAGTACCCCAATAATGGACTGAATAGACTCTTGAGTTTTGAGTCTGAGGCAAGAGCTTAGCATAAAGGCTGGAGTGCTCGGGTGGAAGGATGCAGCTACCTGGGAAGAGCAGGTACACGACAGAGCACCGGCCAATAGCAGAAGACACCACCACCACCACCACCACCATCACCCCCAAAAAAGGCAGCCCATGTTGGGTGGTTCACCATTAGCAGGATATAAGTAACTGCTTTATATTTTGCCAGGCCTTTAGACTAGCTATAAGTCTTTGCGGCTTTTCCAAAATATCCCCTTCAATAAACTTTTTCTGTTCAAACCTTTCCTCGGACTCTTGCGAGAAGAATAATAACAGGAGTAGAGAAGCTTGAAAATTCAGCCTCCTCCTGGTTACACCCTCTTGTTGGTTTTACCTAGTTCCTATTGTGAGAAATGTACAGACAGTGTAAGAGGATCCCCTTCACCTTAGTGCTGACCTAAAAGGTACAAACTGCCCTCATGCAAATGTTCAAACGTTTGAACCTAAAAGACCAAGAATAGTGAGAACTCAAGACCCAAACCTTACTGCCATGGAGTTGTTCTGATCCATAGCATCCCTATAAGGCAAGGGACAACTTCCTCCATGGATTTTCAAGGCTTTAACTTTACAAGAGTAGAAAACCTTGTCTTGGTGGTTTTGAACTGCTGACCTTGTGGTTAGCAGTTGAAGGTGTAACCACTAGGTCAGCAGGGCTCATGAGATCCTTATAAGGAAAGGAAAATTCCGTTCTGATTCCCCTTTTCCTGGCTGGGATTAAGCTGCTGATATTGAGCTTCTCCATCTTGTCTTCCCACTGATGTAGTCAATTTGATTTCTGTGTCTTCCATCTGGGAAAGTCTGTGTATAGGTCACTGTGTTGTTGAAAGAAGAAGTCTTGCAAAATTCTATGCTTTCCAGCTTAATTTCTATCACCAAGACTGTATTTTCAAATTACTGAGCAAATAATTAGAAATCTGGCTTATTTGACTAAGAATATGACATCAGGATTGGAGGAAGATTTATTAACAACCTGTGATATGTAGATGACACAACCTTAGTTGCTGAAAGTGAGGAGGACTTGAAGCACTTGCCGATGAAGATCACGGATTGCCACCTTCAGTATGGATTGCAAGTCAAGGTAAAGAAAAGCAAAATCCTTACAACTGGACCAACAGGTAACATCATGACAAACGGAGAGAAGATGGAAGTTGTCAAGGACGAGCCCGTCAGTTTCCACAGAGGCTGTACCATACCAGGCTGTGTAGTAGGTTTTGAGATCGGGAAGGTGGAGGCCTCCTGCTTTGTTCTTCTTTAGTAGTGCTTTGTTTATCTGGAGTCTCTGCCTTTTCCCTGTAAAGTTGGTGATTAGTTTTCCCATCTCTATAAAGAATGACCTTGGATTCTGGACTAAGATAGCATATCTGTAGATCACTTTTGGCAATATTGACACTTTCACAATGTTAAGTCTTCCTATCCATGAACATGATGCATTCTTCCATTTATGTAGGTCTTTTACAAAGGTCTCAGAGTAGTGTTTTATAGTTTTCTTTGTATAGCTCTTTTGTTTCTCTAGTTATATTTATTCCGAGGTGTTCGTCTTTGGGGTGGCTTTTAAAAATTGTATTATTTTGCTGATTTCCTTTTTTAAAAATAAATCTCTGTTAGTATAAAGGAATACAAATGATTTTTGTATGTTGATCTTATACCTTGCCACTTTGCTGAATCTTTTAATTAGTTTTAACAATTTTCTTGGGGATTCTCTGGAATTTTTTATACATAGAATTTTATTATCTGCAAATAGTGTTTTACTTATTTGTCAATTTGGATGCCTTTAGTTTCTCTTTGTTGCCTGTTAGCTCTGGGTAAGATTTCTAGCACAATAGTAAGTAGGAGTGGTGATAAGGCATCCTTGTATGACTCTGGTATGTAAGGGGAATGCTTCAGTTCCTCTTCATTAAGAGTAATGTTGACTATTGGCTTTATAACATATGCCTTACATATGCCTTTTATTATGTTGAGGAATTTCCCTTCTGTAACTATTTTGTTAAGACTTTTTTTAAAAATCAGGAATGGGTGTTGGATTTTGTCTTCCTTGGAGTAGCTGGTGGCTGCTGAAGTTGGAGCTGTTCAGCTAAACGGCTGATTTTTTAAAAATATTGTGATGTGTTCAGTGCTATAAATTGCTCACTGAGTACTAGTTTTGCTATGTCCTAAAGGAATTGTTACATTGTGTTTTCATTCTCATTTGAATAAAGGAATTTTGAAATTTCATTTTAAATGTTTTCCATGTAGTTTTAAAGCAGGATGTTTAGCTTGTAATGTCTTGATATTTTAAATCTTATTGCAGCTTGTCTTGTGGCCTAACATGGTCTACCCTGGAGAATGTTCCATATGCACTGGAGAAGAATGTACATTGTATTTTTTGTTGGACGGAGTGTTCTGTATATGACTAAAAGGTCAAGTTACTTGATTATGTTGTTTAGATCTTCGGTGTTTTGAGTTCCTATTTGTCTATTTCCATCGAGTGGTTTATTAAAATCTATTATGATAGAGTTGTTTATTTCTCTCTTTAACTCTATGAGTATAATTAACATATGCTGAGGCTCTTTCATTGGATGTAAAGATATTCACTATGGTTATATTTTCTTGTTCAATTGACCCTTTAATTGCCCTTCTTGGTCTCTTAAATGGATTGATATTGGTGTTCCTGCTCTTTTTTTATTTTCACTAGCTTGATATTTTCCCCCCATTCTTCTCATTTTGTCAATTTTTGTCTTTGTGACTAAGATGTGTTTATTGTAAACAGCATATTGATGGACCTGTTTTCTTTTCTTACCCATTCTGCTACTCTGTCTCTTCACTGGTGCATTTACACCATTTACATTCAGTGTCCTTATTGACAGGTATTAATTTATTGCTGTCACTTGGCTATGTGTTTTCTTGTAGTGCTGCCAATTTCTTTATTCCAAGTGATTTCTGCTGTTGAATTAATTTTATTTATGTGTTTTCTAGTCATTTTCTTCATTGCTGTTGTTTTAGTGTTTCCTAAATCTTTTGCTTTCCCTTTTTTAAAATTTTGATGAAATTTATAATTTTCTTTGAGGTTACCCTAAATTTACTAATTTCTTCTCAAGTTTCAAATAGTTTGTTCTATCTTAGTCTACTTGACTTCCTCACCATATGCAAATTCTATAAGTACATTATTCCCTCTGCTTAATTTGTCATTTGTTGTCATCCTTACAAATTGCTCTCTAGTTCCCTATTTTCAGACTTATAATTTCTTTTTTAAATTTTAATCCAATAGATCAATAGAATTGTAAGATAACGGTCATGGACCCAGATAAGCATCATGAATTGACCAGTAGCCCTGTGTAGTTGGAAGCAATCTTTTTCAAAGATTAAATTCTGTGTTTCTCGACAGTTGGCAGTTCAAATGACTGGGTATTGGGATAATTTGTGTGGGATGACCTGAGGGTTGGGATAACTGTTTTAGGGATTGAGGGTTACTTCCCTTTCTAAAATGTGCGAGGTGAATGCTTAAATAATTATTCATTTTTCTACTAGTGCTTTGGATCCTTAAAAAGTGAGATTCTTGAGTTACTTGGCAGTGAACTAACATAATTCCTGAGGTCCTAAAGGAACTGCAGGGGGAAAAGCTAGAGGTAGACAGTCCAGACTGCCGCTGCAAAATGAGCCCGGACACAGGGAATTCATCTAACTGAAATGGAGCAGAATGAGAAGTTGGGGAGAATGATTTTGGAATTTTAGTTTAGACTTGAAACTTCCATTTCCTTGGATTTATAATGCACAAAGACAGCAGGACCTCTTCAGGCTTTAAATCTTTTGGACTTTAACAGAAATATTTTAGATTTCAAACTGCTTCCCCCCCACAAGATCTTTCATCTTTAAATTAAATTTTCTCACTGAGAAATTAATAATGGAAGGAGGTTTATGTTTTATATAGCACCATAAGTTGAACAATTATTATTATTGGCATATTTTAAGGTTGGCAGGGAAGTAGATGTGAATTTTCACCTTTTAGATTCAGAATGACCTTGGAAATCATTCAGCCAAATGCCATTTTGTTTCATTTCACAGCTTAAAGCAAACTTTCAGCAGCCCCAGAAAGTTCGACAGAGTAAGGAAGGGCACAGTTTCTTTATTTTCTAACCAGGAGGAGCTCTTGAGGAGCCCTGGTGGCTTGGAGGGTTACTAGCTGGAGTCCTAACCACAAGGTCGGCGGTCTGATATCATCGGCTGCTGCACAGGCAAACAATACGGTTTTCTGCTCCAGTAAAGATGCACAGTCCGGAAAACCCAAGGTGGGAGTTCTTCTGTGTCTTATAGGGTCGCTATAGGTCAGCACTGATCCAGGGGCAGTCAGCCTGGGTTGGTTTATGATATCTAAAGAAACAAGTAGAAATCACGTGTTCAGTGTTAATGCTTTTTAAAAAGTCCAGTAGAAGATACTCCTCTGCTCAAAGGTAGGTGCCAAATAGAGGAGATGATCTTTCGGAGGGAGAGTCTCCTTTGCTGTAGATTCTTTAAGCAGTTTGATTTCAGAAAAATTTAAATGAGGGAAAAACTTAGCCCTGTGTTTGCCTGTCCCCACGGATTCTGTGTTTGCGGTTTCATTGCCGGCTATGTACAAATGGTCCTAGGCTAACTAGACTTTGGCCCTTATGTGTTTCCTTTAGATCAGTGGGGGGGTAAGTTTTACAACTCTCCCAGCCTAAGCCTCGGTCTTACCTAGAGCATGTGAATGAGGCAGAAAACAGAATATGTTGTCTCTTTCCTTGGACCTCCCAGAGAAATAGTTTTTCAGAAATTCCTCCGCCTTTGGTATGTTAGGAGGCCTTGGGTAGTGCAAAAGGTTACGTGCTTGTCTACTGAGTGGAAAATTGGAGACTTGAAGCCACCCAGAGCTGCCCTAGAAGAAAGTCCTGGCAGTCTGCCATTGGAATGCCAGCCATTGAACACCTGGTTGGCACACTGTTCTACTCCGTGGTCATCAAGAATCAGATCCAACTTGACAGCAACTGTTTTTCATTCATCTTGTTCGCCTTGTTTTTGCATTCTGCACACTTTCCTTTAGAACAGTGGTTGTCAGCCTTCCTAATGCCGTGACCCTGTAAATACAGTTCCTTATGTTGTGACCCCCCCAACCATAAAATTATTTGCGTTGCTACTTCATAACTGTACTTTTGCTACTGTTATGAATCGGGTGACCCCTGTGAAAGGGTCATTTGAGCCCCATGAAAGGGTCGTTCAACCCCCAAAAGGGTCGCGACCCACAGGCTGAGAACCGCTGCTTTGGGGAGTGAGTCACATTTCTGTTACCGTATTCTATCTTCATTTGCTCCCAGGCTGTGGTTTGGAGCTGGCCCTGCTTCTAGCTTCAGCATGAATGCTGTTTTCCTTTATAGAGTCCCTGGACTCACTTTAGGGAAGAGCCATATCAAGAATCTGTAGTTGACACTGCCGTTTTACCCAGTTGCTCTAGTTTTCAACGTGTTTCAGCCTGTCTGTTTCAATGTCATTGAATTGTACACATAGAAATCGTTGAATTGGGGGAGGATGTTCTGTTGTGTTTATTTTTGAAAACAAAAGTAAATAATTTTTTTTTAATCTCTGAAATAGTCATTTAGTCAATTAGTGGGTATCATGCTAGGAGCTATCCATAGGTATTCCAATTACTGACGAGGTTTCAATAAGCCAATAATCAGAGAAGCTGGCTTATATGAGGAAGAATTGGGTTTCAGGATTGGAGGCAGGCTTATGAACAACCTGTGATATGCAAATAACACAGCCTTGCTGGCTAAAAGTGTGGAGGACTTGAAGTATTTGCGGATGAGGATCAAGGATTGCAGCCTTCGGTATGAATTACAACTGAATGTCAAGAAGATAGAAATCCTCACAACTGAACCAATAGGTAGCCTCGTAATAAACTGAGAAAGATTTAACTGGTCCAGGACTTCATTTGTCTTGGTTGGATCCACAATCAGTGCTTAGAGAGGTAGCAGTCAAAAGATCAAAATACGCATTGCATTGGGTAAGTCTGTTGCACAAAACTTCTATAAAGTGTTGAAAAGCAAGACTATTACTTTGAGAAATAAAGTGTATCTGGCCCAACCCATGGTATTTTACTTCAGTAGCTTTGTCTGTATGTGAAAGTTTGATATTTAATAAGGAAGATCAAAGAAGAATCGCGTTTGCATGGTGCTGGTGAAGCCTATTGAAACGACCACAGACTGCTGAAAGGACAAACAAGTCTGTCTTGGAAGAAATACGACCAGAGTGCTCCTTGGAAGTAAGACGAGAGAGACTTCATCTCTTGGACTTTGGACATGTTGTCCGGAGGGACCTCACCTTGGTGAAAGGAGGGGCAGTGAAAGAGAGGAAGGCCATTGGTGCCGTGGACTGACACAGTAGCTTTCCCTGCGGCTCAAGCACAGGAGCAGCCGTGGGCAGCGGGCAGGGTTTTATTTAGTCTGTCAGACCCAGCGCTCGTACAAGTGGGAACCCAGCACACGGCACCGCCTAACACTAACAACACGAAGGGCTGGTGAATAAGAAAGACGGTAGGAGGCAAAGGCAAACCACAGGCAATCCAAGTTGTCTGAGCCAACTGTGACAGAGATTGGCTAGTTACCATGTTTTGTTTGTGTTAAATGAATTTTTATTGTGAATTAGGTGGGGGGTTACCTTGCAGACCATCAACCCTGCATTCTACATTTCAAACCACTCATCCACTCCCCCCTCCCCCCCCACACTTTCACTTGAATTCCATCCTACCTCCACCACACCCCTCACCTCCCACTCTTTTGCGCCTCCTTCCTCCCTTGCACCAAAATCAACCCTTGTCAACCGACTCATCCATTGCTGCATCTTCTCACCCTTACCCTCCGCCCCTTGGAAACCTCCAATGACCATTCCCTTTGGCTGGCAAGTCTTTTCTTTGTCTTGATTTTTATTGTTTACCACGTTAATACTGAAAAAATATGTGATGTTGAGTGAAAATAGTCAATCACAAAGGGCCAATACTGTAGGAGACCACTATTCGTTAAACAAAAGGAATGAAGAGTTTTCACATGGAAGGAAACTGACTTTGATGGTGAATGTGAGTGGACGGGGGAGGAGAGGACAGGGGAAGCCACAGGCCAGTGCATGGACACCTCTTAACTTGGGGGAAGGGAAGACAACATTTAACAAGGAGAGAGCGGCAGACACTGATGGAACCAGCGCCAGACACCAGGCATCTGATGAGGGTAAAACTGCTGATCTCCTCTGCAAACCTACTTCACAGTAGAGTTACAGAGCATGCAGGCCAACGATGGTTTAAGGTAAGTAAGCCTGCTATTGGCAACAGTCATTATGAAAAAAACCTGTGGGGAAAAATTATTTTTACTTCCAGATAGCCACAAGGTGGCAGCAATATTCTATTTTTTAAAGTTCAGCACTGCACTGTTTTTGTTGTTGATGTCACTGTTCTGTGTAACCCCCCCCCCCCCATTTTTTATTTTCAGATTATAAACTGTTCAGTGAGGCTTGGTTAAAACCTTCTTCAAATATATGGATTCATGGACTATCAAATCAGAGTCAGACATGACATGAAAGTCCTTAGGTGGAATCAGACCCCAGTTGGCATTGCTGGCGCCAGGCCTTCGTTGTGGAATGGGGGGGCTGATGGACAGACGGATGCTGCAGTCGTTGTGCTCAGTGTTAGCTGGCAGAAGACATCTCAAAGTCACAGACGGCTTCTCATGAGGCATCATTCATATTAACTCATCAGGTGTGCGTGTGAGAGGGAACAGGGAGGGAGCTGCATGACTACATCTAGTGATAAGCCAGCTGTCAGAAGCAATAAATACTCTAAAAATCGATTTCGCGTGCTTTAGGATCTTGTGTTCACTACACACAATTTCTGGTGCAGTTCTCTTTGGGGCCGGCCAATATCAGCCAAGCAAAGCAGATTGCACCTAAGTGCCCTTCTGCTAGTTTTCTTTAATGACCCTACAAGTGGAATTCGGACTTCTGAAAATTCCTACAAAATAGCGTTTGGCTAAACATCTCATAATGACATTTTCTGTGATGTGGATCTCAAAGCATCTTGAAAGCCCTCTGTCAGTTTTATAGCTCAGAGGCTCTAACCCTGGTGAGTTTGGGACCGGGCCTGGAAATGATGAGATGGCATCTGATTAAAGCGATCTATTACAGGGTTTTTTTCTGTCCTGTATAAGTGTTAGACCATCTGCTCCCAAGAACTGGAGGCAAATACAGAATTCTTTTTTTTTACGCACCGTGAAAAAGCCCACAGGGAACCAGGGTCGCAAGTACAGTTGGATTCTGGGCTCAAACAGTGTCTTTAGGGTGTGAACCCCACCCCACCCCTGACACACACACACACACACACACACACACACACAGAACTTCATTTCTCCTCTCTGCCTCTCACTGTAATGGCTTCATAGTCCGTGGAACTTCTGAGGGTTTTTGCCTCGCGGGACGATGACGGCAGCGGTTCCAGTCTCAGAGTCAAGCCTGATGGGCAACAGGGGTAAGAATTCCTCATCTGTCCACTTGTGGACTGAGCTCAACGGCCCGGCCATGCAATGTGTTAACTGTCAGTGCACTCTTGAGCAGGAATAGGGCCCACCCAGCGCCTGTGCACCTACCCTGAGGGAGAGGTAACCTTCAAGATTAGTAGAGGGGCTGCTATGGGGAGAAGGGAGCGAGCTAGGTGCTAGGAAAGGATCTTACTCCAGAAACACGCTTATGGCCCTGAGGTTTAGAAAGAGTATTGGTACCAGAGAAAATCTTGCTTCTCAAACAAAACCCAAACAAACAAAAATCTTTTTTCAGAACGAGATTTTTAAAACTTTGGGAAACCCAAACCTATACATGTGACTGGGTCATCTACAGTAGGACCCTGGTTCTTGGCTGCATCAGGACTCGACATCATTGGATTTCAACACAAAATGTCGAGAAACTTTTGCATTGGAGCTTGAAACAAAGCAATTGAATCCGACCAGACACAGGTGATTTTTATAAACAAAAGCAGTTCTTGTTTCAGTCACTCGGCGTTAGTTGGTGTTGTTAGTACGCGTTGTTTAAACCTTTTGCAGCTGTGTTCCAATCGTTTTGCTATAATTTTCTTAGTTTTTGTGGCTTTTGTATTATTTTTAGATAAAAAACTTGGGTGCTAAGAAAGAGTTTTTCTAAAAGAATCGTGATAAGGAACTGAACGGTGTTATTGATATTGATGATATTTAATAAATCCTTTTAGAAAACAGTTAAGGAAACACCAACAACAGACCACATTAGACAGATTTTTTTTTTTTTTAAGAGAAAGCTAGGTCCTAGCGAAAAAAGGCAAAGAAAGGAAAAAACTCCTGAAAAGCAGCTACAGTTGATTTTATGGAAGGGGATTCCCCTTCCAAACAGTGACTCTCCACACCGTCTCTCCACACCTCCTCTCCACATCGTGTCCACGGATCCAGATCCTCATCAGTCTCAAGGTATGGGCCATCCTGCAGCTGTTAAAACCTTTTTTAATGTTGTGTTTCTTATTTAAATTAGTATATGATTGAACTTATTTACTCTGAAATTTCTGTGTAATGTTTTGTATGAAAAGGCAAGGTTAGGGTAAAAGCGTGGTGGTCGAGTACGGATTAATCCATTTTCAGTTATTTCTTATCTGGGAAAAATTTATTCAGAACTCAACTGCATCGCACCTTGACGCTTCTTCTAAAACGGATTAGCATCAAGTCCTGGGGTTCTACTGTACTTGAATTCTTACTTCTGGAAAACACTGCTCAAAGGATGTGGTCCAAGTTGGCTTGGGAATATCTTCCTTATGTATCTTCCTCATCTACTCTTCTGGTAGAAATACTGTCCTCCAGGACCCTGGAACTTCTCTAGCATCCCTGCTGACAAGACTCAACTTTGCAGAAGCCCATTATATGTTTGCTGTATATAAGTGCTTGGGATTTCTGACAACTCTCAATGCATGGATGCAAATATTGATCAATAGAATTGGTTACTGTACACCACTCTGTTACTAACTTAGTACTTGGCTCATGATTTAATCATCTCGGTGACAGATAAAAATGAATGAATGTCTGGTTAGGATTTGAAATTTAGGCAGATGGTACCCACAATCTGTGCTTTCTGGAGCTTGTACATGTTTGTGTATTCTCACAGAGAATCCTTGTCCCGCTGGTCTAATTATAACTCAAAATATTGTAGCAGTGTGGTGGCCTCGAAGTGTTAAATTGACAACTACCATATGGTTCAGCAATCCCAAATCTAGGGACATACCTGTGTTAGGCCCGGCTGACTAGAGAAATCCAGTGACATGCATAAGAAGAGTAAGAAGAGTTTTATATCAAAAAGTAATTATGTATCAACAAAGTGTCCCAGTCATCTGATTCAGGTTGATAAGTCTGATACTAGTCCATAAGGCCCTCCTCAGACTCACACAGACACAGGCAGTGATGCAGAATGCAGGAGGATCACAGGTTGGTGAGTGCAGTCATGTGAATTCACAACCGGTGGAAACAGCAGGGCTCTGGCAGCAATCAGGGCAGCCACCAAACAGGAAGATGAAAGGGGAGAGTCTCCGAGGGTCCCCCAAGGTCTCCACTTATAGGAACACAACATCAGGCTGTGACCTGATTGGCAGGTTAGACTCCACCCAACTGACTACCAAAATAACCAAAAGAACTGAAGCAGAAACTTGTACACCAATGTTCAGTGAAACTGTTCACTAGAGCTAAATGGTGGAAAGGACCTAAATGTCCATCAGTGCGGACTCACGTGACCCACTAGGTCAGAGTAGAAGTGCACCTGTGGGTTTCTGAGACTGGGATTCTCTACGGGAGTAGAAAGCCTCCTGTTTCTCCCAAAGAACAGCTGGTGGTTTTGAACTGCTTACCTTTCAGTTAGAGGTATATCTCAGAACCACTACACCACCAGGGCTCCTCCTGGTATAGGCATTCAAAGGAGTATTTTTAAAAAGTAACCATCTTCAACTCTGAATCATGGAGGCCCCTGGAGTCTGCCACGGTGGCTGATTTATCCAAAGTGGATCTTCAGATTTTTCTTCCAAGACACGTCTAGTTGTATTTGAACCTCCAACTTTTCTATTAGCCACCAAGCACATTGACTGTTTGCAACATCCAAGGGACTAATAAAAATGGGATACCATTCAACCATAAAGAGAAATATAGTCATGATATCGGCTACAGCCTGGGTGAGTCTTGAAAGCATTATGCTGAATGAAATACGTTACATGCGGACCCATATTGGATGACCCCACTTAAATGTATAGAGACCAAATAACACAAGTTTATTACCATATATGCTCTTGTATAAGCCAACCCAAATATTAGCCGAGGCACCTAATTTTACCACAAAAACTGCATTAAAGACATGCTGAAAAACTCGGCTTATACACAAGTATATTTGGTAACTTTTGTGTGCTAAGGGCGGGAGGAAGGTGAGGGAGGGAGTCATTATTTAATGGGCACTGAGTTTCTCCTAATGGTAGGGGAACATAATAGTAATCGTTGTACAAAATGAACGAAATGTGACTGAATCATATACATAAGAAATGTTGAACTGACGACAATTTTGTGATGTACATTTTACCACAATAAAGCATTAAAAATATTGTAGTAGACAGTGGTTAAGGTAAGTATTGTAGCCCCTAATTAAAATAGTGTCTTGGTGATTATCAAATCGTGTCTACTTATCTGCTTCATGTTAAGCCTTAAAAAAAACCCAACTGTCCATTACTTTTTAGCGGGGTGAAGCCCTGGTGGTGTAGTGGTTATGCATTGGGTTACAATCTGCAAGGTCAGCAGTTCAAAACCACCAGGTGCTCCTCGGGAGACAGACGGGGGTTTCCACTCCCTTGAAAGCAACAGTTCTCAACCTGTGGGTCACAACCCTTTGAGGGTCGAACAACCCTTTCATAGGAGTCACCTAAGACTATCGGAAAACATAACTATTTCACAATATATAATTACATATTGTTTTGTGATTAATCACTGTACTTTAATTATGCTTAACAATGTTCAATTTGTAACAGTGAAAATACATCCTGCATATCACATATTTACATGACGATTCATAACAGTAGCAAAATTACAGTTCTGAAGCAGCAACGAAAATAATTTTATGGTTGGGGGTCACCACCACAGGAGGAACTGTATTAAGGGTCACAGCATTAGGATGATTGAGAACCACTGCTTTAAAGAGTTGCTCTCAGAAGTTCCCAGGGGCAATTCTACCCTCTCCTATAGGGTCACTATGAGTCGGAATGGCTTTTATGGCAGCGAGTTTGATGTTTTGGGGGAAGAACCTTGACAAGGGGACCCTGGTGATGCAGTGGCTGCATGCTCGACTCTGGATTGAAAGGCCAGCAGTTCAACCCCCTGAGCAGCCTGTCCACGGGAGAGAAAGCTGACTTTATGTTTTAATCATTTTATTGGGGGCTCATACAACTCTTATCACAATCAAGCACATTTGTACATTTGCTGCCATCATCATTCTTAAAACACTTACTTTCTACTTGAGCCCTTGTATCAGTGCCTCATTTTCCCCCTCCCTCCCTGCCCAGCATCCCTCCCTCACCCTTAATAATTTATAAATTATTATTATTTTGTCATGTCTTACACTATCTGATGTCTCCTTTCACCCAGTTTTCTGTTGTCCATCCCCCAGGGAGGGGGTCATATGTATATCCTTGTAATCGGTTCCCCCTTTCTGCCACACCTCCCCTCCACCCTTCCAGTATCACCACTCTCACCACTGGTCCTGAAGGGATCATCTGTCCTGGATTCCCTGTGTTTCCAGTTCCTATCTGTACCAGTGTACATCCTCTGGTCTAGCCAGATTTGTAAGGTAGAATTGGGATCATGATAGTTGAGGGAGGGAGAGAGGAAGCATTAAAGAACTAGAGGAAAGGTGTATGTTTCATTCTTGCTACACTGCACCCTGACTGGCTCATCTCCCCAGCAATTCTACCCTGCCCTGTAGGGGGACGATAAGCAGAATTGACTAGCTAGCATTGGGTGGGGTGGGTTTTGAGGGCATGAGCTGTTCACGATGCTTTTAAAAAAGGATCTGGCAGAGAGTAGCATGTGATCACCTCGGGTTTTGCTTTTGTTTGCTTGTTGTCTAGGGTCAAGTACAGAGGATTGGCTGTGGCAGAGAAAGGGGGCAGTGAGAGTGAAAGGTGGCTAACGGGAGTGCGCATTTGAAGGGCCATGGCTAGTGAACGCGTAGAGGGTGACACAGCGAAGTACGGCAGCTCCTCGGTTCGGTATGACTTGTTATTGAGTAGCCACCTGAACATGACTGCTTTGTAATATCAGGAATAGCAGACACTGAGAGAGTTTAAAGGAGAGATCGGCTGCTTAAACCTCCGCTAGTCATCTTTTGTCACAGATGTATGTCTCCTCAGTCACAGGGTCCAAAGACAGGCTCCGTTCCTTCAAATCTTGACCCAAAACGGATCTGTGGAGCCACCTTGGAGCTAAAGAACAAACTGGTTCAGAAAAGGACATCGTCCTAGGTATTGTGCTTCTTTTGACAGTCACCCGTATGAGGCCAGTCCAAGGTGCCTGCAGAACGGAGATGAGACTGTGAGGAAAGGGACGGTAGCTGAATGGGATTGGCACCGCCAGGACAGACGTCATGGGACTGCGGTAGCACATTCCTGAACAACAGGCTGGTGCAAAGTGCCTGTGATCCACATGGCCGCTTCCTAGAGTCTGGTCGGTGGGGCAATGACTCCGATGATCTCAGGGAAAAGAAGCCTGTTTTCTTTTCCCATGGGAGAGAAGAATATTATTTGATAGGTAAATATTTCCATTGTCTCTGAATGTTCTCTTTAAAAGTTTTTTTAATCATTTTATTGGGGGCTCTTACATTTCTTATAACAATCCATACATCAATTGTATCAAAGCACCTTTGTACATACGTTGGCATCATCATCTCCACAACATTTTCTTTCTGCTTGAGCCCTTGGTATTAGCAAAGAATATTGTTTTCAAGTCCGGCAGCAAATGTAAATTGTTGTTGCGCTGGCTTTCATATTCCATGGTGCCTGCTAGCCCTTCTTTCCCTCCAAGCTCTCTCATTTGGATCGGAGACTTCGCCCTCCTGCATGCTCTACCGTTGTGTTTCAGAGTCCGATAACCTGTGTTCTAGATTGCACAGGTTCACAGATGAAGAGAAACTTTGCTCCCGTTGGGAATAGAACTAGAATCTCACCGCTATTTTTTACTTAGATGGCATTGACTTAAGATGTTTGGGGCCACAGGAGAAAGCTGCAGGTGTCGGGCAGCAGCATGAGCCACTTGTGACCCTGCCCTCTCCCCTGCGCCCTGCTCCTTTCCTCGGGGCCTCAGGAAGCCCAGGCAGCGCCATCTCCACAATTTCAAGGCCTCACTTTGCTGCACGCACGGTTCCCTGAAGGACAACGTGTAGCTTTAAATGCAGCGCTTTTCAGAAAGGGCTGTGAGCTTTCGAGTCGAAAAGGTCAGCTTGTATGGTCTCGGAGAGCAGGCGGCCATCGCGGGCACTCTGCTACTGAGGCGCCTCCTCATTTCTTCCAATTAGAAAACAAAGCACAAAACCAGGTGCTGTTGAGCAGGTCCCGGGTTGCGGCGATGGCACCTGCGTCGGGGTAGAACTGGGTTCCAGGCCTGATTTTTCAGAAGTAGCTTGTCAGGGTTTTCTTCCAGGGGCACTGGGTGGACTTGAACTGCCCATCTTTCACTGAGCACATTCATTACCTGCACTATCCAGGGCCTGTCTGTGATAGAAGAACTTGCATTTAAAAAGCTATGTCCATTGACTTCCACATTTAAAAACACTTTAAGATATTATAGTCATCTTTAAGTAAATAACTGTGGCTTAGGGAGAGGCTTACCCCCTCAAGATGAATATCACACACACATACACACACACACACATGCCAAGGTCCTTGACCCTTAACCACATATAAGCACAGTATTGTCATTCCCTTTGGAGTTTGTCATTTTGCCCTTGAGACTTGCTATCCTGTCCTAAAGGTGAGTTTGTTTTTAATTGGTAAAAAATAAAATAGGATCAATGAGGCAGTAGATAAAATGATTTCTGCTCTTACCTGTGGATGAGGGGACAAAACTGTGACAGGGGAAGAGGTGATTGCAAGGGAGCTAAGTCCATTTGGCCAGCCTTACTTTGCAGGTCTACCCGTGCTCCTGTTGAAAGCACAATGACCCTCTCTGCTCTTCTCAACAGGCAAATGCAATTCTGTGAAACCCACGGCCATCAAGCAGATTCTGACGTTAGGGGCCCTGGACGGAATTTCTGATGCTATAAATCTTTAAGAGAGCACAAAGCTTGATCATTCTCCCAAGGGCCAGTTGGTGGGTTTGAACTTCAACCTTGAGGTTAGCAGCCCAAGGCTTACCTGACAGCACTCCCAGGGCCCTAAATGATACAGCTCTAGGGACACCTATTTGTAAGAATATGCACCCAGTTGTCCATAACATAGGTAAAGCCTTGTAAATGTGATAAAGTACTAGAAGCTACAAAGTAGCCCAAGTTGATCTTGGATCTTAAGGACACACCCTCTTGTGCTGCCAAGGATCAATAATTGAAAGATTCTGGCAGCCATTATTGATTGTTGCTATGTTCTTAGGTGCTGTCAAAGCAGTTCTGACGCAAAGCGACTCGATGTGGCACACAGCGAAACAATGCCAGGCCTGTGCCATCCTAATTGTACTTCCTTTGGGGCCATTGCAGCCACAGGGTCACTCTGTCTTGATGAGAGTCTTCCTTTACCAAGCATGATGTCCTTTAGGGAGTGGCCTCTTCTGGTGACATGTCCAAAGTACAGGAGACGAAGTCTCTCCCCATCCTTGCTTTTAAGGGGCATTCCGGATGTACTTCTTCCAAGACAGATTGGGCTGCTCGTTCTTTTGGGGGTCAGTGGTAGTTTCAATGTGCTTCATCAGCACCATTATTCAAATGCATCGGCTTTTATTCGGTCTTACTTATTCAACCTCCAACATTCACCTGTATATGAGGCAATGGAAAAACACCATGGCTTGGGTCAGGCACACCTTAGTCTTCAAAGTAACACCCTTGCTTTTCAACCCTGTAAAGAGGTCTTATGAAGCCCACTTACCCAAGGCAGTCCACCGCTTGGTCCCTGGCCTGCTGCTTCCAAGAGCATTGATTGTGGATCCAAGGGAAACGAAATCTTTGACAACTCCAGTTGATTAGAAACTCTTCCAACACCCTCCCTTTCATTCTAACAGCAGCAAAGAGTATGCAGCCAGGAGAATACAACATGTGCCGAGTAGAGCTTTACCTTAGGAAAGCTATCCGTGGAAAAGGTTTGGCTGCCAAGTGATACACTGAGAGTCAGAAATAGGAAGCGTTTTTCGTCGGGTGTGGATAGACCATCTTGTTTACACATTGCTGAAGTTAACCTAAACCTGTCTGCATTTAATCAAATTTCAGCAATAAAATAACTACAGGCTGGTAGAAAATGGTTTATCTTGAAAAAATATTTCGCTGTGTGGAGATGAAATAACCATGAGCTGAGTAGAAAAATCTGCAAATATTATTGGAGAGAGTATTGGAATTATGTTGTTGTTGTGTTCTGTTTATTCTGATGCATGGCAACCCTATGGAACAGAGTGGAACTGCCTCAGAGGGTTTCCAAGGTCTCCAGCCTTTGTGGAAACAGGCTGCCACATCTTTCTCCTGGTGGACTGGCGGGTGGGTGAGAGCTGCCCACTTTGGGGGGTTAGCAATCAAGTGCTCGGTCACTGTGTCACCAGGGCTTCTATACGTATGCATTACTCACCAGCCCCCCACCAAAAAAATGTATGCAATGCACTAGCTTTTAATCACTTTATTCGTAACAAATGATGGGCGCTAGGTATCTAGAAGTTATTTCCTTGCAAAACAAAAACAATAAAAAGGAGAGAAGGCATTAAATAAAAGCTATTGTTTGCTTTTAAACAAACCGCACTTTTCCCCCTTTGGTTTCAGAACTATTGTAGTTTGATTTTAAATCATATTGATAACATAGGAAATGAAATAGATTCTTTGGCCAGCAGTCTGAAAAGTTCATAACAGCTTGTCCTCTCCTTGACTCTTGAACCTAGCAGTAGGGGTTCACTCACACATAATTCCTGTGAAAGTTGATGGAAGACACAGGTGCCTCATGGAGGTAACAGTATCTGGTGGCCTGTTATTTGTATAAGGTTGCTTTATGGGTAGGAGGTGGAAGCTGACAAAGAAAGACCTTGTGTTTATTTGTGTGGGTGTGTATGTGTATGCATATGCTTTCAATAGTTGCCTAGTTTGGAGAAATAGGATATTTCAAAGAGAAGAGCATCCTGGGAAAGACACTCAGCAAAAAGGGGAATAAAACCATAAAACATCAATAAATTTGGTATTGTGATCGTGTGTGTGTGTGTGTGTGTGTGTGTGTGTGTGTGTGTGGGTTGGGGTGGGGTTGGGGTGTCACATCTATTTTTAAAACTATGGATGAACATTAGGAGAGTCTGGACAATTTTATACCAAATTTCTGTTTCTTCAATAAATGATTTTTTTTTAAAGGCTTCAATAGCTTTATCATGACCCGCAACAGATTCTTGGCTGAAATTTTAGTTGGCTGTAGGTTCTTATTGATGAACTGTGTGTTTTCTCTATTAACATTTCTTTTATGATTTCCATAGCAGTTTAACACCTGGAAAGTAGCTCTTGTTTTGGACAAAGAAGAGTTATTTCTTATATTATTTTTTTATCTCAGGGTCTTTTAAAATCCTGACCTTGACCATTTGACTTGCCATGCTACTTCAGAGCGTTATTATTTGAAGGATTCGAGAGTCACATGGAGTTGCTGAACCCAGAATCTCAAGTCTGAGTGTTTTGTCTGTTGGACCATTACATCAGAAAAAGAAGAAAGTCATGGTCTTCTTTAGATAGGCCTATTCTGAGTGCTCTGAGAATGCCTCTGGACATCTGAAGTACCTTCCTAAGTCAGAATCACCTCTTTTTCCTCAGGACACAAACGTGAATTTCACTACATTGTTTTTTTCATTTGCTACATACCGGCTTTTGTATGTTGCATGCTCTGATCCTCTAACTTGTTCTCTGTTTAAGGGACAGATGTTATATTGGAATTCAGAAATTATGTTCTGTTGGTTGAATTCCATTATGTTGATTCCATTATTTTTCTCCTTTGTTTATTTTCTTAACAGATAGATTGATGTGGTTGTTGTCAGTTCTGACCCGTAGTGACCCGATACATAGCAGAACAAACACTGCCCGGTCTTGCTGCACTTCTGCAATTGTTCCTGTGCTCCGGCCCATGCTTGTGGTCATGGTGCTCATCCACTTGCCGAGGGCCTTCCTCGTTTTCCTGCCCCTCCACTATTCCAGCAAGATGTCCTTCTTCAGGGACTGGCCTCTCCCTGTCTTGCCATCCTTGCCTCTAAGGAGCACTCTGGCCTTACTTCTTCCAAACCAGATTTGTTTGTCCTTATAGCAGCCCATGGTACTTTCAGTATTCTTCACCACCACCATAATTCAAACGCATTGACTATTCTTTAGTAATGTCCGAGTTTCACATGTATATGAGACGATGGAAGTGCCATGGCTTGGGTCAGGCACGCCTTAGTCCTCAAAGGAACATCCTGGTTTCCCACATTCCAAGTTCTGTTACGAGCAGATTTTTGCAGCCCCTTCTCCTTCCCATGAGTCATTCCCCATCAGCAAATGAAGCTCCGAAGGCCCCACTGCCACAGGCTCTGCCTGCCCCATCACCCGGGTTGACTCCACGCTGGGGAATCAGCTCTGCTCACAGTTGGAGTGCCCTCAGCTGGGAGGGGCCCATCCTCCGGGCCTGTCTCTGAGGTGTTCAGCGTCTGATACCGTTTCGAAGCTGTGCACAAGGTCTCCAGCGGCTCCTGTGGGGCCCAGCCCTTCTTTGTTGTCTGTTCTTAGTCTGGAAGTTCTGCTGAAACCTGTTCACTGTGGGTGACCCTGCTGGCATCTGAAATCACTTCAAGCATCACAGCAGCACACAAGACATCACTGTCTGACAAACTGACAGACACTGGCTTAATGATTCCAGGATGTGCAAATGTAGCTACCCTTCAACATGTCGGCAGGATAAAGACCCGAGGGCTTGGAGAGGCGTCGAGTGACTTTTATTATGGTTCATTTAAGGAGGTGAGAGCCATTTCTTATGCAACCCCTCTGCACTATCAGCTCTGCATTGGTTTTCCTCCTTCATAAAAACCCAAGTCCTTACAGAGAACTTTTAAATCTAATACATTCTGTTAAAAGAGTTAAGTGTATGGCTTACAATTCAAAATCAATTTCCTTGTTAATACCCAGAAGTTGATGTTGATCCAAAGCTAGTTCAGAAAAGGGAATAAAACAATAATCTTGATTGATAATATGTAGGAGTACTGTACTTCCTTTACCTTAATTTACTTTCCAGGTTGAATATATGTTAATATACTTTTAAGAATAAGCTGTTACTTCTCCCCACTTTGGTCTTATATTGTAGTGTCCATGTCCTGCCCTTCTCGTGCACAAGTGTGCACATGCAATATTACATGCACACGTGTGCATGCACATGCACATTTCTATTTAGTGACAAGGAGTCCCATAACCTAGCCAGCTTTCATAATCATTGCTGCTTGATATCTCCATACTACTTATCACCTCCTATCATGCTATACATTTCCTTATTTACTTTGTATGTTTTCTTCCTTAGCCATAAGAATATAAGTTTCCGCGGGGCAGAGACTTCTGATTATTCTGTCCATTGCTTTAAGATTAGTTCCAAGAAGAGTGTTTGCCACAATGTCTCTGCTCAAGAACTGTGTGCAATAAGTGAGCAAATTGGACACTTTTCCCAGTAGGCATACCCAATCCAAACCATTGCTGCCAAATGGATTCTGACTCATAACAAGCCCATATGTTACAGAGCTAACCTGCTCCATGGGGATTTTTTTTGCTATAATATGTACAATGAGCGAATTATCTGAGAAGCTGCATTGTATGAAGAAGGACCTGACATCAGGATTGGAGAAAGGTTCATTAACAACCTGTGATATGCAGACAACATAACTTTGCTTGTTGAAAGCGAAGCACTTGCTAATGAGCATCAAAGACAGCAGCTCTGTATGGATTGCAACTCCATATAAATCAGATGAAAATCCTCATAACTAGACCAACAAACATCACAATAGAGAAAAAGATTGACGTTGAGAAGGGTTTCATTTTACTTGGATCCACAATCTATGGACATAGAAGCAGCAGTCAAGAACCCAAACAGCATACTTCTGCCAAAGACCTTGAAAAGAAAGGACTTTGAGAGCTGTGTGCGCCTGCCGCAAGCCCTGGTGTTTTCAGTCTCCCCGTGTGCACACGAAAGCTGGATGGTGGATGAGGGGGCTGGAGAAGACCGGATACATCTGAATGTTGGGGTGGGTGAAGAGTAGTAAACACACCGTGAACTTTCAGGAGGATACACAAATCTATCTTGGAAGAAGGATAGTCAGAAAGGAGGACGAAGAGACATTCTTTCGTGTACTTTGGACATGAAGTCCGGCAGAGCAGCCCATGGGAAAGGACATCATACTTGGTAGAGGATCACTGAAAAAATAGGAAGACCGAAATGAGATGGATTGGCGTAGTGGCTGCAGCCATGCGTGCAAATGCAACCCTGATTGTGAGGCTGGCACAGAGTCTTTTCCTGTTGCCCAACAAAAACAATGATCACAAGCACCTGTCCACTGTTTGTTAGCCACCTGAATGTCCTCCTTGGCCCTTTTAAAGTTTGAACTGTTTGTCTTCTTGGTGTTGACATTTTAAAATTTGGATCCAGAGATTAAACTGTTGTCAGAAATGTCATTGTCAAAATGTCTGGCCAGCAGGTAGGTTATCTTGTAACTCGTTGGGAAAAGTCTCTATGCTATCTTCCAGAAACTTCAGAGTGTCAGGTTTCATGCTAGGTCTTTGATCCATTTTAAGGTAGCTTTTCTGTATGGTGAAAGGTACGGGTCCATTTTTGCTTAACAACCTAATCTTTGGAATCTCACCATGTCAATAAGGAAGGAATGGGTCTATCCATGTCAAGGGGGATTTCAAGGGATCGTTTCATAAAAAGTTTTGAAAAGCATATAATAGGCCTGAGAATGCCTTGACTTCCAATGGGTTTACTGGAATTCTTGAGAATTTGGATTCTAGTCCACAATTTCCTCACTTTCATCATGATATGATATTTGATCAGAATATTTGAGAGTGGTAGCTGGACACTGGCCAGTTCTTTCTGGTCTCAAGACAGAGTTCATCAAGGTCATGGTTAATGAAGACAGTTCTGTAGATTGGTTCTATTTCTAATTGTTGGGTTTCCTTCTTTCTCTTTTGCTCCTGATGGATAGAAGCCAATACTTGTATCTTAGATGTCTGCTTGCAGGTTTTAAAACCCAAGACACTACTTACCACACTAAAGTGTAGGGTGTAGACTTTCTAAATTATACTATTTGAGTTAGTTAATTGTGCCAGCCTGGCCGATAATCACATGTGGGGCTAATTGAAAGGCGGAGAGATAAATGGGTGGTGAGCCTCGCCTTTCTAGTTCTCGGGTCTCTTGTTTTGTGATGGTTGCACCGGGTGCAGCTGCCTTAGCAGTTCCCTGCTTCAG
>NW_022103928.1:59526503-59549878 GCF_000313985.2 Echinops telfairi | reverse complement strand
ATGGGTTAATGTTGGACTTGTGGGCTTGGGCAGCATTGGGTTGGGATGTTTTCGTGATGCACATTTTCTTTACATAAAACTCTCTCTTATCCATGAGTTGCTATGGATTTGTTTCTCCGAAGTACCCAGACTAATACACTATTCCAATTGGAACCCTGGTGGCATCATAGTTACTCGATCATCAAGGTCGGCAGTTCAAAACCACTAGCACCGCCTAGGGAGAAAGCTGGGGATTTCCACTCCCATAAACAGTCTTGGAAACTCCCGGGCAGTTCTACCTATGAGTTGGCATCGACTTGATGGCCAGTGAGTTGAGTTTATTGTATCAATTGACTGAGTTCTCCCACCACACTATGACTATACTATGACTCTTAAGTCTACAAATCAAGAAACCTAATTCTAGGAAGTGATTGGTTATGTTTATGAATTATCAGCATCTATATAGCTCATTTGTGTGTGTGTGTGTGTGTCTTATATATTCACATTGTTGTTATTGTTAGGTACTGTAGAACTGCCTCTGACTAATAGCAGAACAAAACACCTTCCAGTTCCTGTGCTGATCTCAGTTGTTATCATTCCATTTTGAGCCCATTATTGCATTCTATGAATCCATTTTGTTGAGGATCTCCCCCACCCTAAAAATTACAGCTTCAGTAACCCTATGGGGCCATTCGACTCCATCCAATAGGGTCACTGTGAGTGAAGAATGGACTAGGCGGTGGGGCTCCTTTATGACAAGGGTGGCTAACCCAGCCATTGCTGAATAGCTGACATATTCCAGCCCCGCACTGGTATTTGGGGACGACCAGACTAGAAGTGAAACTGTCCTGGGTGCTCTTCCTATACATGGAGACTCACTAGGCGTCCTTGGTGTGGAGCAGTGCTGAGCAGAGAGCATCCTTAGACCTTGATTGAGCTCCAGACCAGAATGAACTGCTGCTCAAGGCATCGTCTTAATCCTTTGGCAGGTGGGCCAAGCCAGAGCCAGAGCGACCAGCAGCTCCTTGGGCTCCAGCAGCAAGAACCTAGGTGCAGGCCCACAGCCCGCCCCCCAGTTGTCCCGGGTGAGCTGGGACTCCAGTTCCTGGCCAAAAGCCAGCCAGCGGAGGCGTCCGTAACCTCTTACCACTAGGTTCGAGATCCCTGGCTCAGTCCTGGCTCCAACGCTGGGGCCGCCCCGACCTTATCTGAACGACCCCAGGGGTCAGCCGCCCACTTCCCTCCAGGCCGCCAGGAAGAAAAGGCTTCGTCTTCAGACAGGACAGGAGCTGAGAGCATAGGTTGTTGGGCCGAGCTCGCCAGTCTGCCCCACCGGCTTTTAGGAAAAAGTCTCCTTGGGCTCGGGTGGCTGGTGCCCGGATGCTGGAGACTCCCACAGGGGAGGGGAGCACCCGTGAGGTTCGGACCATTGACTGGCCCCTGAACCTGTCCTGGAACGTGTGGTCTCCCCTCTGAATCCAGGGCGTGCCGGTCACATTTGCGCTCATCATCACGCAGCACGCAAGGGTGGTTTGTTCTCAGGCACACCTGCGAAAACTGAAAGACGCGGTTCACAAAACTGCGGTTGAGTGAACTCCTACTCGGGATCCTACGGGGCGCCGGAGAACTGCCCCTGCGGGTTCCTGAGACGGCGAATCCTCATGGAAGCAGAAAGCTCCGTCTTTCCTCTGTGGGGCAGCTGGTGGTTTTGAACTGCTGACCTCAACTCCTCACCCGACACCACCAAGCACCATTTCCTCTCCATGCGGATCCCCCGGTGGCCCCGTTCTCACGTGCATGGAGTCAGTGCTGACGCGCAAGGACCCTCCTGTCCTCCTAGCAGTCCTTGCTCCGCTGGAGCCCACTGCAGGCCGCCACTGGCCAATCCATCTCGTTGAGGGCCTTCCTCGTTTCTGCTGCCCGGAGCATGATGCCCTCCTCCCGATAACATGTCCAAATTATGTGAGTCGATGAAGTCTTGCCATCCACGCGTTTAAGGAGCATCCCAGCAGTTCATCTTCCAAGACCGATTTGTTGGTTCAAACGCGTTAACTGTAAAATGTAGAACTGGAGAATGGTGCAGAGGTGTTTGGAACCACTGAACATAACAAAGCATGTTGCTAACGGGAATCCTCGAAGAGAGAGAGGGTGGCAGAAGAGGAGGAGGAAGAGGAGGATGAAGGAAATACAAGCTGAAAACAGTTCCTTATTTAATAGGAAGTATCTAGTCAATGGTCCTGGGAGCTCAAGAACAAACAGACCTTGAAACTTAGACGACAACAAACACCACGCCTGGGTCCATTGTGGTCACAGTGCCGAAAACCCACGGTCTGGAAAACCAGACAACTTTGTTTAAGGCGCTAGACAGCGGCAGAGGTCTAAGAGGAGGAGCAGAGGGAAATTCTCAACCAAGCAACGCTTCCAGAAGGAAACACAGGACATCTTTAAAGTGACCAAAACAAAAACAGAGCAAACCAACAAAATAAACACACCCCTCTCAACCTACAAGTCTATATCCAGTAAAGTAGCCTTTAAAAATAAGAAAAAGAAAGACATTGTTTGGCCCTTGGGCCAAAGAAGAAATCACAAAGATTTAAATAAGAACATGTTTTAAAATGAATAATAATGAGAACTCAATTGATCATACTTTGTGGAATGGGTCAAAGCAGTACTTAGAAGGAAGTTCTTTAGTTTTTTTTAGAACAGAAGAAAGATTTAAAATCAATGATCTAAGGATTATCTTAAAATGCTGAGAAGAAATTAGAAAAGTAAGCCAATGTTCATAGAAGACAAGAAGTAATCAAGATAAAAGCAGAATTCAGTAAATCCGCAAACAGAGAAATAATACAGACAAAAATCAGTGTCATCAAACACTGGCCCTCAGTCTGATGCACTTTCTGTAAAGCCTCCAGACAGCCACCCTACTTGATGAAATATTGGACACATTCCCTTTAAAATCGGAGAAGGCAGAGATAGCTTCTCTTAGGATCAGATTCAGTAATCTTCTGGAGGTTTTTTCCAAGGCAAGTAAGGGAAATGGAAGAGATAAAAGTTAGAATGACAGAAACCACGTGGTCTTTCTGTGCCTATTACAGGATTGTGTACATAAAAAATATTAAACTACAGAAATCTACAGGGCTGGGCATTGGATTGGAAAAGGTTACACGATATGAAGTGTACATACCAAAATCCAATACATTTTTACATACCTGTAAAATATCAGATATTATTGTTAAATTTATAATTTATAGCATATTAATATCTGCTGTTGTTATATATTAAGTGCTAAATAGTTAACATATATACTAATTAATTATAAGCAATTTAATATTGTTTACAATGTCATAAAAATAAAATACTTAGGAGTAAATCTATAGAATACTGTATCATAATCCTGAGAGAAACTGAATAAGACTTAGAGAAACAACGTTGATAGATCAGATAATTTGATATTGCTGATATCCATTTTCCTCAAATTGATCTGGAGCTTCACCAGAACTCAAAGTCTCAGGGACTTCTTTGAGAATTTGACAATGGCTTCTAACATCAATGTGCAAGTCTAGAGCACCTAGAACAGCAACAACAAAAACTGGACAAGAAGGAAAATGGTGGACAACTTATACAATTAGTTTTCAAGGATTGATATTAAGCTTCAGTGATCAATGCAGCGAGCTATTGGCCTTAGTGTAGTCAGATCATTAGAACAGAAGTAGAGTCACCAATAATGGTCACAGGATTTTTTGACAAATAGTAGCAAGTCAATAGGATGCAGAAGGACAACTTTTTAAAAAACGATGCTCAAACAGCTGGAGAACTATTATGGAAAGAAAATGAACCTTTATACAGGTGTTTGTGCTCCTGGGTTATCTTAAACATAGATTAATTATTGGTGGATCATAGATTTAAATGTACAAATTAAAACAAACATTGTGAGGAAGCAGATGAATTTCTTTCCAGCTTTGAAGTAGGCAAATATTTCTTACAGAGACACAGAAAGTACCAAATATGAAAAATTGATAAATTGCATCTATCAATTTTTAAGACTCTTGTTCACCAAAAGTTTGTGGAGCCCAGTTATCAGAAAGAATGGTGTCTTGGGTCTTAAAGGCTTGTTTTTACTTTTATTTATTTTAAAAATAATTTTATTCGGGGCTCATATAACTCTTATCACAATCCATACATACATCAATTGTGTAAAGAACATTTGTACATTCATTGCCCTCACCCTCAAAACATTTGCTCTCCACTTAAGTTCCTGGCATCAGCTGTTTTCCCCCTCCCTCCCCGCTCCCCCCTCCCCTAGTGAACCCTTGGTGATTTATAAATTATTTTGTCATATCTCACACTGTCCCATATCTCCCTTCACCCACTTTTCTGTTGTCCATCCCCCAGGAAGGAGGTTATATGTAGGTCCCTGTAATTGGTACCCCCTTTCCACCCCATCCTCCCTCTACTCTCTCAGTATCACCATGCTCACCACTGGTCCTAATGGGATCATCTGTCCTGAATTCCGTTTCCAGTTCCTAGCTGTACCAGTGTACATCCTCTGGTCTAGCCAGATTTTTAAGCCAGAATTGGGATCATGATAGTTGGGGGAGGAAGAAGCATTTAGAAACTAAAGGAAAGTTGTTTCACCCTGACTGACTCATCTCCTCCCTGCGACTCTTCTGTAAAGGGATGTCCAATTGCCTACAGATGGGCTTTGGGTCCCCACTCCATACTCCCCCTCATTCACGATATGATTTTGTTGACCTTTGATGCCTGATACCTCATCCCTGTGACACCTCACGATCACACAGGCTGGTGTGCTCTTCCAGGTGGGCTTTGTTGCTTCTGAGCTAGATGGCCGCTTGCTTACCTTCAAGTCTTTAAGACCCTAGATGCTTTATCTTTTGGTAGCCGGGCACCATAAGCTTTCTTCACATTTGCTTTTGTACCCATGTGTCGTCAGCGATCATATCAGGGAGGTGAGCACACAATGATATGATTTTTTGTTCTTTGATGCCTGATAACTGATCCCTTTGGCACCTCGTGATCACACAGGCTGGTGTGCTTCTTCCATGTGGGCTTTGTTGCTTCTGGCTAGATGGTCGCTTGTTTACCTTCAAGCCTTTAAGACCCTAGATGCTATATCTTTTGATTGTGGGGCTCCATCAGCTTTCTTCACCACATTTGCTTATGCACCTGCTGTGTCTTCAGCGATCGTGTCGGGAAAGTGAGCATCATGGAATGTTAGGTTAATAGAACAAAGAATTCTTGCATCGAGGGAGTACTTGAGTTGGAGGCCCAATGTCCATCTGCTACCTTAATACTAAACATGTAAATATTTGCACATAGATCTATTTCCCCAACCTCATATTTACATATGTACATGCCTTTATTTAGGCCTCTACAAATGCCCTTTGCCTTCTAGCTCTTTCCTCTATTCCTTTTACTTTCCTCTTGTCCCACTATCATGCTCAGTGTTCATTTGGGTTTCAGTAATTCCTCTCGGTTACATTACCCTTGATCATGCCCTACCAGGCCTCCTACACCCTCCTCACCACCAATTTGGATCACTTGTTGTTCCCTTGGCCCTGGGTTTGTTAACACCATGACAGTCATCTAAGTGAGACATCAACTAGGTCCACATGGAAGAAGCACACCAGCAGGTGTGATCCAAGGATTGTAAATAATATAATTCTAATATAAAGGAGGGAATGGTATCAGAGCTTAAATTGTAAACACTTGGTTTGTAGGAGACTATGGATGACAGTGGAAGCCCCCAATCCATTTTCAGGATCCACACATGGATAGTCTCCAGTGAATCACCTCTGATCATAGTTGAGGGATGTCAACAGACCTGCAGAGAGCATTGTAAAGTTGAGAAAGGTGAAAACGTAGTTAGGTCAAAATGTATTGTCTTAGCATTTGATCTTCATTTTGAGCTGTTTCAGTTAAAAGAAAAAAAGTGAAGGAAATACATGTGGATTAGTCTCTGGTAAATCTTCTCTGACTTTGGACCACAGATATAAATAGCCTTGCTAATATGAAGAATGCTTTACAAAGTGGCTTGTTGTAGATGCAATCAGGTTAAAATTTAGCACCCTATCATTGGATCTTGCTTATGATTCAGCTAGATGTGTTGTACTTTTTAAACATATTTTTTTTTTAAACATTTTATTAGGGGCTCATACAACTGTTATCGCAATCCATACACACATCAATTGTGTAAAGCGCATTTGTACATCATTCTCAAAACATTTTCTCTCCACTTAAACCCCCGACATTAGGTCCTCATTTTCCCCTCCCTCCCCGTTTTCTTTCTTTTCAATTCAGGTCTTATCTGTTTTCCTGTGTTTTCCTTGCTAGTTTTAACATATTTTTCAGTATATGAAATCCAGGATAGGTACATTTATAGAGATAGCAACTGGATTCATGGTTCCTTGGGGGAGGGTGTGGAAGCTTGAGGGGTGGGGAGGGCATCGGAATGAGGAACTAATAACGAGTATAAGAATGAAGAAAATGTCCTAAAACTGGTTGTGGTGATGATTGTGTAACTCTTCTTGAGGTGAATGAACTATTGAATTTTCTGATATATGAAATATATGCTAATAAAACTGTTGAAAAAGATAAAGATATCATTAAGAAAATGCATCAAAGAGCCAATGGGAGAATAAAAAGTTTCATTTCAACATGAGCATTCATGTAGGAGGTACAATGAAGATATTATCCTATATATAGTTAAAAACAATATATAAAACATTTGAATTACAGGCATAAACTTATAATGAAGAAATAAAGGAAAAATAACTGTAAACTCAAATCTTATACCCATCTTACAGTTTATAAGATGACAATACTTCCTAATTTAATAAATATATTTTAATGTAAGATTAATTTTTCTCAGGGTATCCTAATATTTTGAGACAGAATTCCAGGTCAAGGAAACATGCCTTTAAGTTTACTGCCTATTCTTAATAATGCATTTTTATCTGTTTGAATTGGGCAATCAGGAATTCTGTAAGTGAACTTTGATTTGTTAGTGGACAATCAAAATTTCAAAAAAAGGTTAAGAATACAGGAATAAAAATTAGGCCATGAGCAGCCCCAAACAACATAACAAGAAAGATAATCTTAAAAAATGTCCTGAAGATGTATGCATCAGATGAATATAAAACACACACACCAATTATTGTTGAAATGGCACTTTGTAGGACTGGGTAGCCTAGCAGATACAATGCCTCAATTACTTTTTGGTTTTCTGAGGGCTTAGTACTTGAAAAAAAAGCATAACAGATGTGTGCAGAAAAATCAAAAGAAAACCCTATACAAATGAGCAGATTCATCATGGATATGGAATCAAGATTGACATTCCAGAATGACATGAAACCTGTGACTCCCACAATCACAGAAGCAATAGCAAAAGTCACCCACAGGGAACACACAGGATGAGGAATTAACAGCAAAGAAACAATGAACATAGCTGCCGAGGCGATGATGACACTTCGAACGGTGTTCTCCACGATCACGGCATACTGATCAAAATATATGAAAGCATGGTTAAAGACCAAGAGGGGGACTTTACAGTTCTCAGCGATGCTGCGAAACTCTAGTAGCATATTCTTCTTCTTGGTTGGCGTAGAAACATCCCTGGTCTGAATAAAGGCCCGGGATGAAATGATTTCATTTGATAATGAAATATTAACATCGTACACATAACTTGGGAAATCCTTAAAAAACAGAGGAATGTTGCTTATAAAAGTCTCCTTATCATTGACATCTTTGTTTCTTCCTTTCAAATACTGCACGTATGTGTTTAACCAAAACTCGGTGAGATTGCCAGCCACGAACTCACTGTTTTCCAAATCTTTCAAGCATCGTTCCAATTTTTGCCTAACCTCTTTATTCCAGTAGTCCACCTTTTGGGTAATGACAGCCATAACTATGGGGCCATAGTCTGAAAAATATTCTTCTTCTATATCAAAATACGGTCTTATGTAGGAATTGTCACTTGCCAGATTTCGAACATCTAAGCCTTCCTGCACGTGGAAGCACCCGTATATACTGGTCATGAGATACAAAATATAGAGCACCACTACCAAAATCTTGACCTCAGTGCTTGTGAGAAAAGGGCCAAAATAGTCTCTAAAGAACAAGTCGAGTGGGTGTGTGCCGGTGCCATCTTCATCGGGGAGAGACCCGCAGGGGGCACAGCAGGACTTTTTAAAAGAGGACCACTTTTTGTCAGGACTATCTGCCTTCTTCAACCAGTGTAGACAGATGACTTCTCTCTTCCCATCCAAGGCCAAAACTGCTCCAAAACAGGTGATGTTATAAACATAGCAAAAGAGCAGCGTTGTTCCCGTGTAGAGTGAAAAGTACTGTATGGACTTGAAAGAGGTCATCACTCCTGTATAGAAGGCCAGGACATTGGTGATGGTAGTGACTGTAATGGACACTGCTGTCTTTGAGTAGACCCTGGACATCCGATGTTTTATGCTATCCATCAGGTTGGTCTTCTGCCAGGCAGAAATCATGATAAACATGTCATCAACCCCAACACCTGTAAAAAGAGAAACTGTGTATTCATCTGGAACAATACTGACAGGCATTTCAACAGATTGATTCAAACCACTCCCTGTTCATCTAGTACGGCCTTATTTATCCTGCCCGGTCTCTGCTTGGATGCCACCTTCTCTGCGGTGCTGCTTCTGACGCTCTCTGAATCCATAACCAAATCTACCACTCTCTTCTTGACAACAACTCCGTGCTTTGCACACAGCACAGTATGTTCCTAGTAAACAATGTGTTTTTACGATGGCATCAGGAAAACTACTTGACAA
This sequence comes from Echinops telfairi, assembly GCF_000313985.2. NCBI lineage: Eukaryota > Metazoa > Chordata > Mammalia > Afrosoricida > Tenrecidae > Echinops > Echinops telfairi. The sequence continues at coordinate 59,541,074 of NW_022103928.1, read as the reverse complement.
GTGGAAGCTGAGGAAGGATGAACAATGTGTGTCTCTGATTGCACTAAATTGCTCCGGAGGTCTTTTTTCTTACAATCAGCTATTTCACGTCAACCTACAAACATGCCGGCCAACATGCTATTGCTTAACATACAAGCTGGCTTTATGCACTCTACAGCTAGCACCTCTCTCTGTGCTATGATCTGAGAGGTACGGTACAGTTTGCAAAGGGGCCCTCGTTGCATAGTAGGTTTTAAGTTGGGCTGTTACCTGCAAGGTTAGCAGTTCAAACTGCTGTCCACTCCTTGAGAAAACGATGATGCTGTCTGCTCTTGTGAAGATGGTCAGCCTTGGAAAACTCTATAGGGGAAGTTCTACTCTATCCTATAGGGTCACTATGAATCACAATCTACTTCATGGCAATGGGTGGATAGAGTTTACACACACGCACACACACACAGAGTTTTCCTTCGAGTCTGTTTTAAAAACAATTTTTAACAGTTTTATTGGCACATAATCCACTTATCACTACAATTTTAGAACATTTTCTTCTTTTACTCATCGTTATTACTTCCCCTAAATTGTAGTAATGATTGTACAACTCTTCTTGGAATGACTGAACTTACTGTATGCTAAGTGGATTATGTGCCCATAAAAATTTTTTTTAAACAGACTAGAAGGAAAACTCTGTGTGTGTGTGTGTGTGTGTGTGTGTGTGTGTGTGTGTAAACTCTATCCACCCATTGCCATGAAGTAGATTGTGATTCATAGTGACCCTATATGATAGAGTGGAACTTCCCCTATAGGGTTTTCCAAGGCTGACCATCTTCACATCTTCCATGTCATACCCCCAAAGGAACCATTAATTGTCTCTATAGATTTACCTATACTGGATTTCATATACCTAAAAACATACAACCCTTCCCTCTCCAAAAAACAACCAAAAAACCTAACTAACAACAATAACTAAATAAAGCCGAGAAAAACCTCAATTGAAAAGTGGAAAGAGAACAACTTTAAAATAGGTTAAAAGGACCTCAAAAGACAAAGTGTTCAATGTTGACCTCTCTACATGTGCCATAATCACTTCCCAATGCACTTTGCACGATGATTTCAAGGCTCGTGAACACCCCCCTGCTCTCTGGTGAGAGGAGATTCACCAGAGGCCTAGTCCACATGCATTTCACCTTCACTTTTTCTTTGTTGTTGTTGTTGTTAATGGAAACTACTTTTAAACAGGTCAAAGGGGAGATAAAATATTACATTTTAACATAACTGTATCTATTATCATTTTTTAAAAAAATATTCTCGGATAACAAGGCTTTGCACATCCCTGTGGTGGGAGTGGATTCACCAGAGGACTAATCTATGGGTGGACTTTTGGATTTCCACTGTCATCCATAGACTTCTGCAAACCAAGTGTTCACAATTTAAACTCTAATAGCATCCCCTCCTTTAGATTTGAATTATATTATTTACAGTCCTGGGATCGCACAGGCTGGTGGGCTTCTTCCATGTGGACTTAACTGATGCCTCGCTTAAATGGCGGCTTGTTTGAACACAAGCCTTTAAGACCATAGATGTTTTTCTTTCTGAGAGCCAGGCACCATCTGGTTTCTTCACCATACTTTGCTATAGCACTCATCTCTTCAGGGACCTCGAGGAGGATGAGGATCGAGCAGGGCCATGCCATCAGAACTAGTTGTTCTTAGATTGACACTGTGTGAGCTCCAAATCCATCCGTATATCTGTGGTTTGTATAGGACTCTGGTTCACTGTACAATCATCATTGTCATTTTATGATAGAGAGGCTTATAAATTATCCACTTGGTGCAAAAGTTAATTCTATTGATAATGTCATTATTTTAGCCAATGGTATAGGAGTTTAAAACACTGCATCCCTGAAAAACAGCAGCAAAACACCTCATGTACAAACACCAAGATGAAAGCAGACTTCTGCTCCCGGGTCATGCAGTCTTGCAACCTGGTCTGCCAAGCAGTGTGGCAGAGAGGAAAGGAAAATGGACAATAACTAACTTGTACAGCTTGAACACGTAAGTGACTGGACACTCTTTACACAAACGATGATGGTTGGTGATAAGGCAAAGCTTTTAATAATATTCATTCACAATGGCAGAAACAGGCATACCAGATTAACACGTCATAATAAAGCAAGAAAAGCATTAAAATAGTAATATATGGCAGGCCCATCCCAATTGGGGGATCCTTGAGCAGCCTCAAGGCAAGAGATGTGAACCACAGTCTAACTACCTCCAGCTCTATACCCTTGGGATAGCAGTCCTCTGCTGCTTCTCACACTAGAAAGTTTCAACCTTAAGTTCAAGGGCTACAGGTAAGTTTGAGGTCGAGCCTAGTTGACTTGGTGGGGTTTTCACATCAAATGCTTTTGATGTGGCCTATGAAGGATGCTGTACACCTTGAAAGACAAGAGTCTAAAGTCTTAGTTGTCTAGAACATGGCCTGGCTCACCAAGAGGTGGCTAGAAACGAGGGCCAAATTCTCTTGTTTACCCACCAAGAGTCAAGTCTTGACTTCTCTGAGACATGTGTGATCCCCTCCCCCACATCTTGTAGGGTTTGATGATCACTCTGGTAAGAGTGTCTGTTGATTCTGAATGACCTGAGCACTATTTTGTATGGCAACTACGGCATGGTCATCTCCCTCTCATCTGGAAAACTGACCCCAGCTGAGGTGAGGTCAAAGTGGTTGTTTTTAAGATGTGCATATAGAGGGGGTGATGGATGCTAGGCAGGCTCTCTGCCACACTGCTTGGCAGACCAGGTTGCAAGACTGCATGACCCGGGAGCAGAAGTCTGCTTTCATCTTGGTGTTTGTACATGAGGTGTTTTGCTGCTGTTTTTCAGGGATGCAGAGGATTCCGTTGTGTGTACCAGAGCCTTTTTAAAAAATCCATTCTTCTACTGATGGGCATTTGGGCTCCAGCTTCTTGCTACTGTAAACTGTGCTGCAGTTAACATGGGAGAGCATGTCTGTTCAATGTTCTCTTATTTCTTTGGAGTATATGGGCAGCAAAGGTTGTGCTGGGCCATGTGGTATTTCTATTGCCTGTTGTTTTAGATATCACCATACCACTTTCCACAACAGTTGTATATATTTACAAATCCACCAGCTCTGTAGGAGTTTCCATCTCTCCTCCACACCTTCCCACCATGTGTTGTTCTCTGGTTTTTTGTTTTTAACTTGACTATCTTTGTGCATGTTAGACAGTATTTCATCATTGCTTGATTTACTTCTCCCAGATAGTAAACATGAACACTTCCTCGGGTGTTTGCTAGCCATTCAAGTGTCTTCCTTGGGGAATTGTGTATTCATGTCCCTTGCCCACCTTTAATTGAATTTTTTTGAGGTGTTGCAGAATTCTACAGGTTTTAGTAATTAGTCCTTTGTCCGTTATGTCATTGTTAAAAGTTTTTCCCCCCAATTAGTGAGCTCTTGTTTCACTCTTGATGTACTTAAGTGTTGTATTTTCAATAGTTCCCATTGTTTTCCACTGTGTACACTTCCTGTATTATATTTGGCATTCTATATATGCCCTACAATAGGACCCTTAAGTTTGTCCCAATTTTCTCATGGATGATTCTGATAGTATTTAGGTGTCTGGTTCATCTTGACTTCAGTTTTGTGCGTGAGGTGGTCCTGGTTTTGTGCACAGGTATGGGCCCTGTTTCATCCTCCTGCAGATGGAGGTACAAATTTTTCCAGCACCATTGCTTGAAGATGGTGTCCCTTTTGCATTTAATGTTTGATCCTTTATTGAAATTAAGTTGTTTGTAGCTGTATGCTTTTATTTCTGGGTTTTCTATCCTGTTCCATTGGCCTATGGGTCTATCATTATACCAGTTGGCTGTTTTGATACTGTGACTATGTAATAGGTTTTGAGATCGAGTGGTAGAATACCTCCTATTTTGTACTTCTTGGGAAGTTCTTTGCTTACCCTAGCCCTCTTCCCTGTCCATATGAAGTTGGTAATGATTCCACATCCGCCTCCCCCCCATTTCTTTAGGGAATGACATTGGAATTTGGAATGGAATTGCATTGTGTTTGTAGATTGCTTTAGGACATATTGACATTTTCACAATATTGTCTTCCTATCCACGAACACAGGCTATTCTTCCATTTGTGTAGGTCTCTTTCAGTTTCTTATAATATTCTGTAGTTTTCTTTATACAGGTCTTTTGTTTCTTTGGTTATGCTTATTCTTAGGTGTTTGTCTTTTGTGAGGCTACTGTAAATGGTATTGTTTCCTTGATTTTTTGTGGGGGGTCGGGGGGAGAAGGGGGATCTCTCTTCAGTGGTGTATAGGAATACTATATTTGTTTGTTAATCTTGCATCCTTCTATTTTACCAAATCCTTCCGTTTTTCCCAACAGTCTTTTTGTGGGGTCCCTCTAGTTCTCTTTCTATAAAACCGTATCTTCTGCAAAGAGCAAGAGTTTCAGTTCTTTGCCCATTTGTATTCCCTTGGCTTCTTTGTGTTGCCTAATGGTTGTGGCTAAGACTTCCAGCACAAGATTAAATAAGAGTGGTAATACTTGTCTAGTTTCTATTTTCAGGGGCAATGGTTTCAGTTTTGCCCCATTTAGTGTGATATTGGCCATTGGTTTTTCATTTATTGCCTTTATTATGCTGGTGTTTCCCTTCTATTCCTATTTTATTGAGTGTTGATATATGCAGGGATGTTGTTGTCATTTTCCTATGTTAGGTTCAACTTTGTTGTTGTATTGGTGGTGTTGTCCATACTCTTATGTTTTCTTTTGAGAGCCGCTTTCTGGTGCTGCTCTTCTGTCTGATGCTCTCAGGATTGTCTGCTGTTGTTATTCATCCCCTGTCCATAGTGATCTGGTTAATATTTTTTGTAATGCTTGTCTTGTTTTTATGAATTGCTTTAGTTTTCCTTTGTCTAGAAATACCTTTATTTCTCCCTACTGTTTCAGGGATAATTTTGCTGGGTGTAAGGTGCTTGGGAGGCAGGTTTTTGGCTTTTCTTTCTTTCAGTTTCTAAATGTCACTCTATTTTCTTCTTGCCTTCGTAGTTTCTGCTGGGAAGTCTGAGCTCATCCAATCAGTTTTCCTTTGTAGATGACTGTTCTTTTCTATCTAGTTGCCCTCAGGATTCTCTTTTCCTTGAAATTGGATAGTTTGACTATGATATGTCATGATTTTTTCTTTTTAATCGGTCCCATTTGAAGTTTCTCAGCTTCTTGAATAGCTATTTTCTCCTCCTTTGTGATGTTGGGAAGATTTTCTTCTGTGATTTTTCATACTATTTTCTCTGTAGAGTTTTATAATTTCTTCTTGTGCCAGGATCCTGTTGAGACATGGGTTGCTTCTCTTGATAGTGTCCCACATCAGTCTCAGGCTTTCTGCTGATTCTTTTGCTTCTGTTTGTTTGTTTCACTCACTGATTGTAGTCAGAGTGATTGTCTTCGAACGCATTGATTTCATGTTCCCTTTCTTACATTCTATTCCTATGTTCCTTAACTCTGTTACCTCGCTGTTTCTGTGATTCCTTGGGCTTAGGGAATTTAGTTTTTCCATTTCTTCCTCTGTTCCCATGAGTGTTCCCCACATCTCAACAGGACCTGAACATTATTCTTCTGAATTCTGTATCGGGTAGTTTCATGCCATCTTCAGAATACTTACTCCGTTGGGTTTGGGTGATTTGAATTGTTTGTGTCTGTTTTTCCTGTTTTTTTCCGGGTTGGTGTGGCTGACTACTGTTTCCTTGGCATCATAGTACAGCTATTAGTGGTGTGTGAGCTGCTGGGTCATGTCGAGGTGGTTGGCTCTGTGTAGAGACTTGGGAGAGGTCTCATAGGAGCTAGAAAATAGATGATCATGAAACGAAGAAACAAATAAAAGTTTAAAAAGAGAAATGGAGAAACAAAGACAGAGAGATAGGTAAGTTGGGTTGGGATGGGGAGGACAAAGAGTAAGAATAAAATAAAAGGAATTATAGTTATAATATGCCTGTAATAAGTTATAATAAATCTGTACTGGCCAACAAATTTGTATAAAAATGGGGAAATGCATTTTAAGGGGGATAATAAGAATTAGTAAGTTCCACTGGAATATATTCCAATGAGGAAAGAGTGAGACAGCAGAAAAAGATCAGGGGTGAACATGTAGGGAAACAAGGGACAAAAGAGACAAAAATCTCAGGTGCGGCCACTAATTTCTGTTGCTATGACAATGTGAATGTGGGCATGTCAGTTGTACTTGGTGGCAAGGGGCAAGGGGGTGCGGAGTGGAATCCCTTCTTCAATGAGTGCCGGGAGCTAAAGACTGCCTATTTTTGCCTGGGGGAAATGGGTATTCTCAGGAGGTTGGGCTGCACTGGAAGAGGAAGTGAGAGAAGATTCCAAAAATATAATGAGAGTATTGTAATGGAAGGAAAGTACAAAAACTGAAGAAAATCATGTAACATAGATGATACAATCACTTTGAGGATGGAGAGTCCTAATCTTGATAGTGTTATTATGTGAACTTGTGTGTTACATAGGGGACATAGGGCTAGTGCCGCAGTTCTCAACCTGTGGGTCACGACCCCTTTGGGGGTCAAATGACCTTTTCACAGGGGTCACCTGATTCATAACAGTAGCAAAATTACAGTTATGAAGTAGCAACAAAAATAATTTTATGGTTGGAGGATCACCACAACATGAGGAACTGTATTAAAGGGTCGTGGCATTAGGAAGGTTGAGAGCCACTGGGCTAGTGGGAGGGAAGGAAGGTACCAGGCACCAAAGCAGGAAAGGAGGTGGGAGGGAGAGGGAAAAAAGTGAAAAATGAAGCTTGGGACCTCGGTATGTCTGGACCAAGCTGCCCATGCAGAGCTATCTCCCAGAGGCCAGAGAGGTTGGGATGCTTCTGTGGCCGAGGAAAACTGGCTGTGCCTTGGGAGGAGCGGGGCTCCCAGAAGCGACTCACGCCACTGGTCAGGGGTTTAGGGGAGTCGGTCAGCGGGCAGTCTCTTCTCCCACTAGGAGAAGAGTGGTCTCGTTAGCGTCAAGGTGAGCTTCTTGCTGTCAGGAAGTAAGTGCAGGATACCTCTCCTAGAGGGCCTTGTCTGGGAGGTGCTGAGATCTTTGGGTGCTTGTTATCTAGCAGTTATCTTGCCCCAGCCTCTCTCATCTGCTTTGACACTCCAAAACCAGAACCAAACTCACTGCCATCTGGTGGATTTTCATACCTATTATACTATTATTGAAACTTCCTTTGCACAGGTGCAGTATTATCTTATTAACATGCATATATTCCTGAGATCAGAAATATGCATCAAAGTAAGTCCTCAAATCGTTTACTTATCATTGCTTTTCGGTAACTAGGCTTTTCTGTAATCATGCTTCACTGATCTGTTTGGCATAGTGTAGATATGAAAATGTCTGAGGACACTTTTAATTGCAGACTAAAAAAGGAGGGCTACCAAGAAGAAAGGGGTAGCTTGAGCGTGCCACCTCCATCAACTTTTCTGCTGGAACCGACACACCTTCCACTCGTCCAAACCTCTCTCTGTGTACTCACGCAGAACCTGTGCTTGGGCCAGAACTTCTGATCACAGTGTCAACTCTTTAAAATGGTCTTCTTGGATTACATGACAAAGTTGGGGGGAAGGCAATGGGAATCGCAACACAGCCCCTGCTTCAAACATTCTATGAGTAAGGCCAAGGTTGAAGGATTCATATGCACAAAGTCTGTGTAGATTGTCATAAGCTTAAGGATTTTAACTTTAAGGATTCAAATTGGGTTCAGCCTGGTGAAAGAGAAGATGCGTTTTTAAATGCCTACTATCATTGATTTAAAAAATACATTCCATTACTTACAGAACCTTGCTTAACATTGTTAAGCAATTGACTCAACATCAACTCATTTCTTGAGTTACTGAGACTGCATGGACACCCATAATCATAACACACACACACAGGCTTCAGTATACACTGAGTGATGTGTACATGTGTGTACTGGGAATGGGCCCTGAACATTTAGAATAAATAGACCGACACCCAGCACACAGTTCATCTACTACTCTCTCAAAAACCAGCAACAAACCCAAATCACTACCTTCAAGTCAATTCTGCTCCTGGTTTGACACTCTGGGACAGGGTCGAACTGTTCCTGAGGGTCTCTGAGACTGTAACTCTTTTGGGAGAGTAGAGAACCTCATCTCCTCTCTTTCATGGAGCGGCTGGTGATTTTGAACTGCTGACCCTTGATACTCGCAGCCTGATGTGAAACCACTGCGCCACCAGAGCGCCACTCCCTTCTCCAGGAAACCAAAGATTATTTCCTTCCATGTTGTTTGCTTTCCAAAATGTAAGCACCTTTGCTTTCTCATGCCAAATATACATTAATTCAAAAAGGGCAGAAAGATACAAAACCAAATTTAAAACAATGACAGTTCTAGCTTTCAGGGAATTTTTGTTAGTATTTTGGTGTATAATCATCTTAGAACTTGTTTTATGTTAATATATACACATTTATTTCTCTCCATTTCAAACATTTTGTTTCTAACCAGCATTGTCCTTTAACATTATATATCTACTCCTTAAGGATTGACTAAGTATTTTAATATGCTACATTTAACTAGATTATCCTCAGTATTTTCCACTCTGAATCACATATTCTACATATGGGACACTTGGCTAATTACTAGTATAAATTCCTAGAGTGGAACTGCTGGGTAAGAAGCATTTAGTGTTTAAGCTCCAAAAGTGTGTACCCATTTATACTTCATCCCTGCTAAATATGAGAGTGGTTATTTGCACACAACTTTTCAAAATCCTTCAATTTTGCTCTTATTAATCTCATATGAAAATAATAGGTCTTGTTTTGTTTAAGTTATATCCCTTGATTATTTGACAGGTCAACCAAAAAGTTTTTTTTCTTAGATCTTAAGGGATTTGCATGTTGTTTTGTGGGTGTGAATTCATGACCTTTACTCCATTACCTCATTGGGGCAATAGATTTTTTTTCCCACCATAAAGACACTCATCAAGGATTCTATGTGTTTTTCCTGTGTGCTGCGGCCTTGCTTTGGCTCTCTGTAGACCCACCTAAATATAATTGTTTTCCTCAGACTGATCTTAGTTTCGTGATCTAACCCACGCCCTTACCTCTTCCATGGGTAGCCTCACGTGTGTTTGACTCACCTAGAATCAGGAAGGGTGAATTTGCCACTATGAGCACGAATGGCACTCCGATCGCCAGCATCAGGCCAAAGCCACTCACGACAGCGATGATTGCAGAAACCACTCCAAACGATGCAACCCACATTTTGTTTCGCACACAGTCAAGCCTGCCAAGTAGGAGGGACACAGTGTGGAATTTGTGGTGGTAGCTTCCACCTGTAAACTCTACCAACCCCTAACATTCTTGCTTTGAAGCCCTGTCCAGAAACCTGGAGGGCCCAGGCTCTCTCCTCTATCCCCACCATGCTCCCCTGTTGGAAGAATCTATCACTTGAGATCCAAAGGGCAATCATAGAGGAGGAGGAGTGGAAACCGGAAACTCAGAGAGGAAGTAGGATAAGCGATGGTCTATCGAGGGGAGAGCGACACACAAGGTGAAAACAAGATGTGTAGGAGCTGTCGGATGGAGCTGACGATCTGCTCCATAAACTTCCATGTAATTCACACTAAAATTCTTTTAAAAAAAGATCATGCCAGAAAGGTGACTTGCAGTCAAATAGCGAAAGGATTCTTATGCTATTCAAAAGAGTTTATACATTGTCTAAAAGTAGCAGGTTGGCCATTAAAGGATTATAAACATTAAATTGCCGAGCCAAAAAAGAAATAAAGAAGCCATGCGGGCAATAGTTCTAACATTTGACTCCAGGAGACCTTTAATCTCCATGCCCCAAGTAGCACGGTAGCCAAACTCTAGCTCAGCTATTACCTAACTCAGCAGTTCAAACCTACCAGCAGCTCCAGGAAGGAAAATCTGCAGATATTCTAGTTCCTAGAAGGACTTTTGCTTAGGTAGGGGATTTCAGCTCATAGTGGCCCTACAAAGGACTTGTGGGGCTGTAAATCTTTATGGGAGCAGATAGCCTCAACTGTCTCCTGAGGAGTAGCAAGTGGATTTGAACTTCTGACCCTGTGGTTAGCCATTTAAGACTTACCTGACAATGCCACCTGGCCTCCTTAATGAGTTCATCAGAACCACTTAAAGAAAGTCTTTAAAATTTACATTTCCTGGGAACTAGTCTTACAGATTCTGATGCTGCAGAAGCTACATGTTGACAATTTTCCTCATACGAGTCTAATGTTTAAGCATTAGCAGCACCGGCAGCAAAGTAGTTCATTTCCGGAAGTTTCTTCTTACTACGTAGGGTTAAGTAGGGCACATTGCACTTTAACTTTAAAAAAAATGGTGTTGTGTCTGATTGGCAAAAGCACTCCATCTTTCTTGAAATGTAATGGTGTCTACCATGCATAAGACAAAGATATTTGAGGAAGGCAAAGTTTTCAATATTTCATCAGAAGTTCCAATGATCTAATACGTGGTATACCTTTGGTAAATTTCTGAACTGTCAGATAATTTTGAAATGCTCTGGAAGCTCACTATTGCACTATTTGCTTTAAGGCAAAACAAAGTTCATTTTGGAGGCAAAGCTTTGGTCAGAGTTTTACTGGTCTTCACTCCAGTGTGCCTTAGTAAAGACTCTACAGAAGGTACCGCACGGCTTGCCAGGCATCAACCTCAGAGCTAAATGCGTACGATGGCAATACTGTGTTATCTCAAAGATTGTGTAAGTGGTGCCTCACCAGAAAAAGGTGAGACCCTCAGGATAGCAAAGGAAGGGCAGTGAGAGACTTCCAAGGCCCCTAGAGAAGTACCCCTACCCTCACCCCCAGGACACCCGGCTTTATCCTCCAGCTCAGACAGGGCATGCCTCAGATCGCCCTGCAGCATCTATGACTCAAGAATCTTGCTCCGTTTCCTCCTCTTGAGCATCAGGAATGGTGGTGGTTGTGGTGTTTGCTGCTGCTGCTGCTGGTGGTGACGGTGACAGAACAACCCCAGTAAATAAACCTCCTTTACTGACTTAAGGGCTTATCACAAGTAGCATGCAGCAGCTAAGGGGTTGGGTGGGAAGTGGGAGATTGAGCGATGCCCAAAATTTAAGTTCAATTTAACTGACCACTTTTTTTTTTAAACATAGACCTGAACATTCCAATCACAGGACTTTACATTATGCAAAATGGCTACAAAATTGCTGAAATCTACCTGAGTTTTCCTGAAAATTGCAAAGGGGAAAAAAAAACTATGCACAAAATTTAAAGGGAACCCAACCAAAAACCAAATTTAGTGCCATCAAGTCATTTCTGACTCATTGTGACTCTATAGGTCAGAGCAGAACTGTCCCAGTGGGTTGCTGAGACAGTAACTCTTTACGGGAATAGAGAGCCTCATCTTTCTCCAGTGGAGTGGCTGGTGGTTTCGAACTGCTGACCTGGTGGTTAGCCCAAAGGGCAACCCGCTTGTTATGCCACCAGGGCTCCTAAGTAGACATACAATAGAGTTGATTTATGTTTATACCTCCTGTTGGTCACATCAGTCTAAACAACCCTTCACCAGATGACTGTAAATCATTTTCTAATTGCCTCCAATATTAGGTAAACCGTCTGCATCTTTGTCCACAATCATTTATGTAGATTAAATGATAAATCTGTATTTTTCAGAACACTGTATCAAATAAAAAAGTTTTGTCAAATCAATTATTGGTGGATTTCAACTTCTAGGTACCCTGTAAGACCCCCCCCCCCCACTATGCCTTCCAAATCAATGAAACTGAGTTCCGTTTGCGTCTTTATGTCTAGCTCCTTATTTTCCTGGTTTCTTTGTTTTCTAAAGAATATAGTTTGCTTTTGGGGGGATAATGAAATTGAGATAATTTACCAGGGTCTCATCTTTCTTAAAATCCACACAGCTAAATTCTGGAATCTGATTCTAAACACATACAAATGAGGATATCAAGAGAAAATAAACATATATTCCTTGATTTAACTCTCAGATATGTTGACTCAGGAAAATAGGGCCTGATAATAGATACTTTAGGGTTTTAGAGGCGATGCTGACATGAGTTTGGGGGGAAAAGCTTCAACCCTGTGGTTCCTTCTACGTTTGTATTCAATGGTTTGCTGACCGTGTTTATATTTTAACTTTCTAATCTTGATCATAATGGGGCCCTGGTGGTGTGGAGGGTTATGCATTGGGTAGAAAACTGGAAGGTTGGCAGTTCGAATCCACCAGCAGTTCCTTGGAAGCAAGATGAGGTTTGCTACTCTTGTATGGATTTACAGTCTCAGAAACTCACACGGTTTTACTCTGACCTGTAAGGTCACTATTAGCCAGAACTGGCTTGACGGCAGTGACTGGTGTGCGTTTAGAATCTTGCTTGTGCAAGCTCAAAGGAAGCCCAAGGCCTAGACGAGTGACACCTTTTAAATGCTCATCAAGGCACACTTCACCTTAGAACAATGGAGACATCAAAGTCAATTATGGCAGAGCTTCTTTTATTATATAGGTGCCTTCCACAGGGAACAATAAGATAAAATACATAAGGCACAAAAGGATCTATCAAATCAAATGGAACTCACCACAGTTTCTATCTATCATTCTGTTAGACTGTATGTTACTATTGCCCAAGGGGCTGAATAAAGGATGTCACCAGGCTTTAAAGAGAGTTAAACAAATATTACGAAGTGTTATTATTTTCTTACCTGTAGCATGATATGATGGCAAATGCTATGATTAGACAGTAGGTCAAGTGAAACAAAGGGATCACTTTTACCGAGGCTTTCTTAAATTCCAATTGTCTGGAAAGTGATGTAAAGTAGACTACCTGCCACAGAAATATGCTCATATAAATAACCTTCAACTCTACTGTTTGTGTGTGAATTACAAACACTACAGCACTTTGTTGATGGAAATAACATGTCACTATCGAGGAAAAGATCACAATACGTAGGTCATGGCTTTAGAATTTAGATTATAAAGATGGTGATATGCCTTTGCTTCTTCCTAAAGATCCTTAGCATGTTTCCCAAAATTTCCCAAAGACGTTGATCATTCCTGAATATACAGATTTTTCATTTTATAGAAAACTATGAAACCTGGATCACATTCTTAACTGTAGAAATTAATGTTTTTTCCCCTTTTAAAAATTAGGGTGGCAAATTTGACTCCTATAATTTCACAGAGGCTTAGTATTCAAAGGCCTTTTGCATCACAGACGTCACTTTGACTAGGCTAATTGAGAAGTCCTCAGATTGTCGGCTCAACTTTCCCGCACGGCCGGGCAGGGTGCTCGGGGCTTTCCCTATGATTCACTTGGAACGTATCCGACCATATGGAACCAGCGCTAAACGACCGTATTTCTCGCTTAAGCCGTAGTTCGTTCTTTCTGAACACTCCCAGAAGCCAGGGCGCACCTCAGCTCGAGGACCAGAAAACCCAACCTCGAAACTGAACGTGGAGATGGACGTCTCTACAGAAGCAGGCCTGCTCAGAAGCACGCAGTACTGAGCACGTGCCTACGGATGTAAGACGTGCGCCTTCTTCGCAGAGTGCCCTACGCAAGTGTGCACCACAGTCAAGTGCAGCTCTAAGTCCAGGGGACCACCCTCCCACACCACTGTCGGGCTCCCGTCCTGGCAACAAAATGCTCACCATCCCATCTCCTCCCGGCTTCCCGCTAAACCCCAGGCGCCAGGTACCTCGGTCTTCTTCAAGATCAGCCCTTTCTTCAAGTCGCTGAACTGCTCCAGAAAGTGCTTCAGCCACGTCTTGCTGTTCTCCTTGTCCACCCGCTCATCCGTCAACAGGAAATACTGCAGCCGCAGGGCTTTGGCCAGCAGGATGACGCGGTTGTTGCCCCTCCTGTCCCCTAGGGTGATCCCTCCGATGGTGCTGGTCAAGTAGACGGCCTGCTGGTTCCGCTCCAACGCCGGAAACGTGAGGTCTGCGAAGTTCAAGCCTGGCTGGTACTGCCAGGCGGCCAGCACGGGGTTGGCGGGCATGCAGCCCCCCCGGACCTTGGCGCACACTTGGCTGTAGGGGATGGCGGTTCCGTTTGGCGTGGTGGCCACCAGGGCCTGCACCGCCCTGTCCACGGTTCTAATCTCCTCGAAAGCGTCTGATTTCAGCAGCGAGGCGGTGTGCGAGACCACCAGGAGGGTAGCGTAGTGGACTTCAGTGCTCTTCCGGATGGCAGAGAAGTTGGGCGGGTCGATGGTAAAATGTCGCTGCACGAAGGCCCGGTCCTTCTTGGACGGGGTCCCCACCGGGGAGTACTGCTCCTCCATGTTTTCTTCTTTGTACTTGGGCAGGTGGACGAAGCCCACCGAGAGGAAGACGGTGGCCATCACGGGCGCCAGGAGGAAGAACCACGGGTAGGAGCCCACGGCCCAGCCCAGCCGCTGGAAGAACCTGTTGAGCGGCGCCTCGAGGCAGTCCGTGTGGCAGCGGCCGCGCACCGGCGCCTCCGACTCGGACGAGCTGCGCCGCGGCGAGTCTGTCCTCCCCGGGTTCGCGCCCCGCGGCGGC
>NW_022103928.1:59520531-59526029 GCF_000313985.2 Echinops telfairi | reverse complement strand
CCCGCGACGTGCGGTCTTCCTCCCGCGACGTGCCCTCCTCCTCCCGCGACGTGCGGTCCTCCTCCCGCGACGCGCGGTGTTCCTCCGCGCTCGCAGACGCCGCGGGCCCCGCGTCCGCAGGCAGGCCGGTGCTCATTTTGGGGCCCGGGAGGCGCCGTGTGAAGGTGGAGGAGCGCGGCGGCCGGCCCTGAAGGAAGGCAACGGCTGGGAGAACTCGGCCGCCCGCCCGCCTCACCAGTTGGCGGCTGGGAGAATTCCTAACGGAGGCTGTGCCGGCTCGTGCCGCCCGGAGGCCCTGGGCAGTTCGAACCCACCGGCGGCTCCCGTGGGAGCCGGCCTGCCTGCGCGAGCGCTCGGTTGCACGGTTGGTCTGTGGGGTTAACCGAGCTGGGGTCGGGTGTGTGCAGGGGATGCAAGACGTCTTCTTGAAGGCGAGTGCACATCGTGCTTGCCCGATCCGAACTCAACGTTAAACGGGACCCAGAGCCTTGAGCCCAGGCCTCCCCGCCGCTGCAGAGAGGAACAAGGTAAGAGCGAACCCTGATCCACTCAAAGCCCGTCCTGAAGATGCCCGTCCTGTGACATGTTCAGTTGCTGGAAGGATACAAAGCCAAGCCAAAGCTACCAACCCAAGCACACTCTTCAACCTGGAATGTTGTGCTCAGGGACATGATCTTTTGTTACCAGTTTACATCATACAGCAGTTGACTGAACTGCATCATTTCCCCCAACAACGCGGTCCCATCATTCCATGAAGATTGTAGTGACCCTCCTTCCCTGTCTGCGAAATGACTTCCTCAGTCAATGTGCCCTTCTCCATGTTTGCATTCTCTTCTGCATTTGCAGGGAATTGCTCTAGGACAGGGGTCCTCAAACTTTTTAAACGGGGCCAGTTCACTGCCCCTCAGACCTATTGGAAGGCCGGACTATATAGTTTAAAAAAACAACTATGAACCAATTCCTATGCACACTGCACATAACTTTTTTTTTTTGAGAGGTGAAGGCAACAAGGAGTTTATTCAGACCCCTATCCAGAGAGGCGCTCACTCACAAAGCAGCACCAAACCCAATACCAGGGGTGCATTCAGACTCACTGTGACCCCACATAAGGTTCGGAGACACTCCGAATGGGAAGACCGCCTCATCTTTCTCCCGCTCTCTCAGCGGTAGACCTGCATTACTTAGACTTGTGGAAATGAGGGTGAGATCACACAGGCCGAGTTTTTCACTCAAAATGAGAATGCCAACAATGCCGAGGCCAGGCTGCTTGCACCCACCTGACTGGTGCAGACGGGGGTGGGGGTGGGGGTGCTTAGGTTGGGGAAGCCAGGATTTTCTGGAGACATGGGTCAGAACCTAAGAAACAACAAAAGCCTCCCACGGAGGCATGCGGGACCTGGCGCCGAGCTGGCCTCGCTGACAACCATCCTGGTTGCTGTTGCCACGGGGCATGCCAAGTCAGAGCCTGTCTATGTGGGAGGCACAGCGCCCCCAGGCGCACTGGCGCGCCCATGGGTTTGAGAAGGCGATGGGGCAGTGTGCAGAGCAGAACCCCCTCGCTGCCCTGGCCCCAGCCGCTGTCGGGGGCAGGTTGGCAGGTCAGAAAGGGGAGAGGTGAGTGGAGCAGCGGGGTGGGCTCGCCATGGGTCGGAATCAGTCATGCCCCTGCTCTGGGCCCAGGCTGCGCTGTGTTTCTGGATCCCTGGCCCGTCCATTTGTCCTGTGTGGGGCAGCACGTCAGAGCTGGGTGCAGGCTGAGCGGGAGGCAGAGGCCGCGCTTCATCTGACTGTGCCAGGCCTCTGTCCTCCCTCCCCACCCTCTCGGGTAGCCCTTCTCCAGGGAGCGGGTCAGAGGGGCCAGGCAGTGCTGAGCTCCTCCAGGCCCTAGACAAACTGGTCATTGAGGAAGAGCAGCTGACCATGGTGCAGGAAGCGGGTGAGGATGGCCTCGATGCGGTCCACCCATAGCAGAAGGTTGGTGCCAGGGGCCAGCAGGTGGAGGTGGTCAGAGAGGAGGTGTGCTAGCAGTCGAAGGGTACTCAGCCAGAAGCAGGTTCTCATGGGCATCCAGGACCAGCACAAAGCCTAAGGAGAGGATGCCCAGCCACACCATGGTCCGGGGCTCCCGGAAAGGGTCCCCTGCTGCCAGGCGGAAGGCCCCATGTGGGGCATCATGCCGGGACGTTGGTTCATCTGAGGATGACGGAGGCTGCAGGTCCACCGATGAACGGCCAGACTCCACCTGTCTGGCAACGGCCAAGATCTGCTCCTTGCGGAGGTGTCTGTCCCTCTTGCCCGTTTGGCCTTGGGTCATCAGGTGACTTCTCAGCACCAAAGACACAGGAGTAGAGCACTTGGCAAAAGCCTGTGTCCTCGTCATTGGGGCCCGCAGGGTGTGGATGAGGAAGGCCTGGACCATGGAGCCCAGGCAAGGGCCTTCCCCACGAGATGGTGGATTCCAGTAACAGGCTGTTCCCCTTGGCAGCAGAGTGAGCAATGGCAGCTGCGCAGCCCTTCGGCGCCTGCACACGATGGTTTGGCCACGCGCACAAGCCTGGGTGCGCACAGTGGGTGGGGTGGTTGCGTGGAACTTATTTCTGACGGCTGATCATTGGCCGTGGGCAACATTCACCGTCGAATCACAGACCCCAGCCCGGAGCCCAGTGGGGTGGGGGCCGCACTGGTCACTTGCAGAAAGGGTACACCGACTCTCGGTGGCCGTGAGGGGATGCAGCGGCCTGATGGCAATCCTGTGCAGGCGCTTTGCGGAACTTACCTCCCAGTGACCATGTCGTCATCTGCCGGCTAGGTTAGGATCGGTGGAGATGCCTCCCAGCCTTGTGGGCCTGCGGGTAGACACTGGGCACAAGGAGCCCGAGCAGCTATGCAGGGTGTGGGGCTGAGTTTTGCAGCTAGCCAGTTAGTTGGCGGATCTTTGCTCTTTGCCCCTAGGTTCCAGTGAAGGTCTGGAGAGTTAGTAGCACATAGCTTATTTTGAAGTAAAAAGCAAAACGGGGTAAAAACACTCAGCGGGCTGGATAAATGTCCTTGGGGGGCCGCATGTGGCCCGCGGGCCGTAGTTTGAGGACCCCTGCTCTAGGACATCATGTGAACTGTCTGTCACACACCGATACCACCAAGACGTGGTCTTCCGCAGTCCCGCCATGACTGTCAGGAAATGGCAAGGAAAGAAAAGAATGGCGTTTTCTGACCAACAGGTGGAAGGAGAAATTACCAAGGAAGCAAGCACTGGTACTACAATCAATGCTAAGGAACCCATATCTTATCAAAGTCATTCTTAGAAGGAACCCTGTAGCTTTAAAGATATTAAAAAAGAAGAAAGGTTTGAAATCAAGGATCGAAGATACTGTCTTAAAACGCTGGGGGTGGGGGATCAGAAAATTAGGCTTAAGTACAAGACAAGATGGGATCGAAAGCAGTGGGGAAAGTTGCTTAGGAAATGAGGAAACGATAGAACAACTACTGTTATAGAACCAAATACCAATGCTTTGAAATTTTTAATAAAAATGATAACTCTTTGGCTGCACTGACCAAGAAATAAGAGATGTGATACAAATGGACAATATCAAGTATTAAACGGGGGATGTTACTAAAAATTCTAGATATGAGAAGTTGATAATGAGGAAATACTCATTGAGCACTTAGCTGACATGAATAAATTCCTTTTAAGATAAAACATACCCAATCTGACCCAAGAAAACGTTTAAGACCTGAACAGATTTATAGATGCTCCCAATAAAGCAAACTTAAGCCCTAAATGACTTCATTGGAGAATTCTAACAAACACACAAGAAAAAAAATGCGATCAACCACATAGCTTCTATTTCAGAAAACAGAGAAGGAACACTAAGTAGCCTGTTTCCTGAAGGCAGCATAAGCTAAGAAAGACATTACAAGAAAAGAGCATGGCACCCCAACATTCATCATGAACCCTGGGACAAGTATCATTGGTAAAATATACATTTTAATTAAAGCAACAACATGAAAAGAATAATTTGCTATGGCCAGCTGTGGGTTATTCCAAGAATACAAGATTGGTGTAATTTAAAAGAGAAAAATGAAATGATCATCTGTAGTAGTTACACAGTTTCATGTCTGCTTGAAGATATAGATGTGTAGGGGTGGATCCAACCTGTCAGTCAGATCACAACCTGATGGCAGCGACTCCTTGTGGGCGTGGCCTTCTCATAAGAAGGTGAGCCACTCAGACCTGCCAGAGCCCTGCGATTCCTCCACTGGCATTGGATCCACGACACTTTTCAAACACCAGCCTGCGATCTTGCTGCATTTTGCATCATTGCAAGTAACTGCATGAGTCTGAAGAGGGATGTATGGACTAGCATTGGACTTAGGCTCGAGTTGGACTGGGCTGTGGTGTTTACTGATATATAACTACTTCTTGATATGAATCTCTTTCTTACACATATATGAGTGTACTGGATTTGCTTCTCTAGTCAACCGGGTCTAATGTCATCTTAATCGAAGGACAAATTTTGTAACATTCATTATTCTTTTATGATAAAAATCTCAGCGAACTAGGTGTAAAAATGAAATCTCTATGAAAAACTCTAGGTAACTATCATACCTTAGGATGAAATATTGAGCATGCTCCTTATAACGTTGGAAACAAGGCAGTGATATCTGCATCTAGCACCTTTTTCAATATTAACTGAATGTTTAACCGGTGCAATAAGGCTAGTAAGAGAAATGAAAGGACAAAGATTAGAGAGAGATAAAGAAAAAAACCGAGTGGCTTTTCAATGATCCTTACATGATTATGTACGTAAAAAAAAATACTAAGCCTACAGAAGTCTCTGGGACTAGTAAGTCAATTTGACAGTGTTACACGATATTCTGGGGGTGGAGCAAAGCTTTCAGGAACTTCATTTCTTGAGGAGGCCCGACTCAAAATGAGAAGAAACACCTACACCTGCCCATTAAAAATTGGATTTGGAATGTATGAATTATGAAAATTGGAAGTAAAAAACAAAATAGAATATAAAAAGCTGAATTTCTAGGTATTAATGAGGTGAAATGGACTGATGTCTAAGTCAGGAATGGCGGAGAGGAATGGCATCCCATTCACTGTTGAGAAGAACATTTCAAAACCTATCTTGATGTAAAACACTGTAAGTGATAGGATAATATCCATTTTCCCACAAAAGGGAGACCAGTTAATAAGGCTATTAATCAGTTACTCACCAAACACTAATGCCAAAGGTGAGAAAATGAAAGATTTTTTAACCAATTTCTGCAGTCTGAAATTGACCAAAATGCATTTAAGATGCACTGATAATTACTGATGATTGGAATGTGAAAGTTGGAAAGATAAGAAGGTTCTGTTAAATTTTGCTGAAGAGAATTTAACAATAGGGTTACAGCAGGATTACACCTCAGCATACAGAAAACAAAAGTCTTCACCAATGGACCACTAAGGAGCATCATGATAAATGAAGATAAGACTGAAGTTGTCAAGG
>NW_022103928.1:59515804-59518630 GCF_000313985.2 Echinops telfairi | reverse complement strand
AAAGCCCATTAGTAGGCCACTGGAGATCCCCTTGCAGAGGGGTCTCGGGGAGGAGATGAGCCAGTCAGGGTGCGAGGTAACAACGATGAGAAATACAACTTTCCTTTAATTCCTAATTGTTTCCTCCCCGCTCCCACTACCATGAATTTGACCTTGCAAGTCTGGCTAGACCAGAGGATGTACACTGGTACAGAAAGGAACTGAAAATACAAGGAATCCAGGGCAGATGAGCCCTACAGGACCAGTGTGTGAGCGGCGAAACATGGAGGGTAGAGGGAGAGTGGGTAGGAAAGAGGAAACAGATTACAAGGAACTATATGTGACCTCCTCCCTGGGGCGACAGACAACCGAAAAGTGGGTGAAGGGAGACGTCGGACAGGGCAAGATATGACAAAATACCAATTTATAAACTCTCAAGGGCTCATGAGGGAGAGGGAGCGGGGAGGGAGGGGGAAAATGAGGACCCAATGTCGGAGGTTTAAGTGGAGAGAAAATGTTTTGAGAATGAAGTACAAATGCACTTTACACAATTGATGTGTGTATGGATTGCGATAACAGTTGTATAAGCCCCTAATAAAATGTTTTAAAAAATAATAAAACTGATGGTGAGGAGGGCGTAGAATGCCTGGTGGGGTTTGATCTGTGCATTGTATCTAAGAGGATACAATGGTATCTGAGAGGAAGTACTGAGAGCCAACTGTTGGGTGAGCATGATAGGATGGTGAAAGGAAATAGAGGAAAGAACTAGGAGCAAAAGCTATTTATAAAGGTATATGTATAGGCATGCATATATTAATTTATAATGATATAGGTCAACGTAGCTATGTTTTTATTAAATATTAAGATAGCTGATGGACTTTGGGCCTCTTTGATACTCACCTTCCCCACACGATGGCTGAAGACAAAATGGGTGCATAAGCAAATGTGGTGAAGAAAGCAGATGGTGCCCGGCTATCAAAAGATATAGTATCTGGGCTCTTAAAGGCTTGAAGTTAAATAAGTGGCCATCTAGCAGGGAAGCAACAAAGCCCATATGGAAGAAGCACACTAGCCTGTATGATCATGAGGTGTTGATGGGAAAAGGTATTAAAAGATCCAAAACAAACATATCAGTGTGAATGAGGGGGATCGGAGTGGAGACTCAAAGCCCATCTGTGGAAAATTGGACATCCCTTACAGAATCTGCCATTATACCACTACCACAGGTCAGCATATCTTAAACTGAAAGAACTCAAGAAAAAAATTCAAACATCAAATTATAATATTGCAAAATTCTATGGGAAAAATGCTGAACAATTCAGGACACCACCCAAAATGAAAGAATACACAGAGACCCTAGACCCTAAAGTACTAATAGGCATTCTACCATTTCAGGAGGTAGCATATGAGCAAAATCAATGGTAGTGAAGGAAGAAGTCCAAGCTACACTGAAAGCATTATCCAAAAACAATGCCCCAGGAATGGATAGAATACTAATTGAAATGTTTCAACAAGCTGCCGAAGCACCAGAAGAACTTACTCATCTATGCCAAGGAAGTTGGAAGACAGCTAGTTAGCCAAATGACTGTAAGAGATCCATATTTGTCCCCATTCCAAAGAAAGATGACTTAACAGAATGCTCAAACTGTAGAACAATATAATTACTATCACATGCATGCAAAATTTTGCTGAAGATCATCCGACATCAGTTTTAATAGTACATTAACATGGAGCTGCCAGAGGTTCAGGCTGGATGCAGAAGAGGACCTGGGATATCATTACTGATGTGAGGGGGACCTTGGCTGAAAACCGAGAATACCAGAAAGATGTTTAATTGTTTCATTCACTAGGCAAAGGGACTTGACACAAACTGTGTGGATCATAACTATGGGTAGCCTTGAGCAGAATGGTAGTTTCAGAATATTTCTTCGTGCTTATGCAGAACATGTACATGGACCAAGAGGCAATTGTGTGGTTAGCACAACAGAATTCTGAGTGTTTTAAAATCTGGACGTATGTGTATCAGGTTGCCGCTCTTCCACGTTAAGAAACTTGGGTCTACTTAGCTGCCTGTGGAATACTCACTGCCAGGAAGTGCAGGACATCCTCCTCAGGGGAAGCTGCAATCCTTTGCTCTTCATTAGTAAGCACTGCAAATCCTCTCACTTTCAGCAACCAAGGTTGTGTCATCTACATATCAATGATTGTTAAAAAGCCTTCCTCCAATCCTGATGCTGAGTTCTTCTTCGTATAGTCTACTTTCTCATATGATTTTCTCAGCATACAGGTTGAATAACATGAGAACAAGGAAGAAATTGAAGAACTAAAATCCTTAAACCAAAAGGAATCCCAGAAGACAAACCATGGGTTAACAGAATTAGGTAATGTAGGAAAATACTTGAGGAATAGAATGGAAGAAGAGGACATCCAAATCTGGGAGCTCAAGGACCATCACTCTGCTTACAATGGACAGGAGAAATAATCAACAAGGGTTACAGCCTTCAATATAAATGACAATTCAATGTTAAAAACCCAAGTCCTCACAATGGGACCAAGAGGGAACATCATGATAAACCTACTGGGGAAAAGATTGGAGTTGTCTTGCTTGGATTCACAATCAATGCTCATGGAAGCAGCAACAGGAGAGCAAATGAATGCAGTGGAGAGACTCTTGATGCCTAGCTTGGTGCGACAAGAAGACTGGAAATTACAAGTGTCCGATTGAAATTATACATGTCCCCCAATTGGGTTAACAGATCAACTTTTTTTTTTTTCTTTTAAAAAAATCATTTTATTTGGGGCTCATACAACTGTTATCCCAATCCATACACACATCAATTGTGTAAA
>NW_022103928.1:59446787-59514035 GCF_000313985.2 Echinops telfairi | reverse complement strand
CTGGTGTTGTCCCTCGCAGGGCCATGGGCCAGTGAGAACAGATCAACTTTTTGAGCATTAATGTGTACATTCTTTTTAATGACATTAAGAATCAAAGAATTAAGCACATCTCGCTATTCTGTTGAGAGGCCTTGGCTGTCCTAATGTTTTCAACAGTGAATTCTGAGGATGCCATGGGGGCCTTCTTCAGTCTGGTTTCCTTGGCGTCCTAGAAATGATTCTCCCCAAAGGTGTGCAATACGGATGGTACCTTCCCCAGTCTTGAGTGTTTTGTAAATTTGTCTTTTTTGTTGTCTTCTTTGGCTCATTCCACCGGTCCCAGGATGGAGGCTGCTCTCTGTTGATAGCACACGTGTAATGAAAACCTCGCCTATCTTTTAACACGCACTTAACCGGGTTCGTGAGTGGGAAGCTGCACAAACACCTTTCCCATGGACGGCAGTCACTTGGCTAGCATCGTTTAGTAGCCATCGCGTTTTCGTGTTGACATTGCCTTTCTATAAAAGTGAGATTTTGTGCTGGATTTTTTAGGAAGGAGCCCTTAAGGAGTTAGCAGTGGTCCCATGCGCAGCTGCTAACCAAACGGACTGCAGTTCGAATCCACAGCCACTGCTCAGCAGGAAGAGCACAGCAATCGGCTTCCGTAAAGGTTTGCAGCCTGGAGGCCCTGCGGGCAGGTCTGCTGGGTCACTTCGGCTTCCTGTGAGCCGGAATCCGGGTCCTCGACCACATCAGTACTCGGCATCATCGGGTTTCCACGCGAAATGTCGAGAACACTTTGCATCGGACCTCAAACAAAACATCCAAATCTGACCCAACGCAGGTGATTCTTGTAAACACAATCAGTCATTCGGCGGCGTTAGTTGTTAGTACGCGTTGTTTAAACCTTTTGCGGCTGTGTTCCAAGTGTTTTGCTAGAAATTTCTTAGTTTTTGTGGCTTTTTGCATTGTTTTTAGATAAAAAAAAATGGGTCCTAAGAAAGTTTTTTGAAAAAAATCATGATAGGAACTGGTTA
Source organism: Echinops telfairi (assembly GCF_000313985.2). Taxonomy (NCBI): domain Eukaryota; kingdom Metazoa; phylum Chordata; class Mammalia; order Afrosoricida; family Tenrecidae; genus Echinops; species Echinops telfairi. Next base: position 59,513,019 of record NW_022103928.1, on the reverse strand, counting down.
ACGGTGTTATCGATATTGTTGAATTGATAATAATTTAGTAAACCCTTTCAGAAAACAGTTAAGGAAATGCTAACAGCAGACCACATTAGACAGATTTTTTTTTTTTTTTTTTTTAGAGAAAGCCAGCCAGGTCCTAGTGAAAAAAGGCAAAGAAGGGTGGGAGGGAGGGAAACTCCTGAAAGGAGCTACCAGTTGACTTTATGGAAGGGGATTCCCTTCCAAACGTTGACTCTCTCTCCACCCCTCCTCTCCACATCTGTGTCCACAGATCCAGATCCTCATCGATCTCAAGGTATGGGCCTTACTATAGTTGTTAAAACTTTTTTTTAATGTTGTGTTTCTTATTTATATTATTTAACTCTGAGCGTATTTACTTTGAAATTTCTGTGTAATGTTTTATATAAAAAGGCAAGGTTAGGGTAAAAATTTGGTAGCTGAGAACGGATTAATCCATTTTAAGTTATTTCTTATGGGAAAAATTGATTCGGAATTCTACCGCATGGCATCCTGAAGCTCCTTCTAGAAGGGATTTGCTTCAAGGTCCCCGGCTCTGTTGTACTTGAAGGCGCTGGGTTTGGTTTTGAAGAGTGGCTTTATCAAAGTAACCAGCAGATGGCACCAGTTTTCAATGTTTAGAAATCGAGCGCCTTTCCTCCGGGCTTGCTAAAAGTTCTAGTTAAAGCTGTTTCTTGAGTTTATCATTCATGAGCTGTATAGAAACGCAGTGGCACCTGCATCGCCTTCAAAGTCTGGAGGAGGTATATAATTCATTTAGATAGTCCATTTGTGGAACCATGTCCAAATTACGATGAGAATGACTCAGCTTGCCTCCCAAACATTTCAGGGGCAATGTCAGCGTCACGGTGTTCAAAACCACTCTGCCATGGAGAGACTCCAAACAGGCCCTCTTTGCCAGTGTGCACGACAGTTCTTCAGTGCAACATCGGCAGATTCTTACCGCGCTCCCTCTCAACACATAGCACTAACGTTGGTCATTGCACATGAAGTAATCATTGCACAGTCGCCAATTCTGGAGAAAAACGTATGTGCTTTATGATCTGGTTTTATCCAGTTTCCTTATCCTTAAGTGTTTGTGTGGCTTAGAATGACAACCGGTGGTGAAGAAAGCTGATGGTGCCTGGCTATCAAATGATATAGCGTCTGGGGTCTTAAAGGCTAGAGGATAAACAAGCGGCCATCTAGCTGAGAAGACACAAAACCCACATGGAAGAAGCACATCAGCCTGTGTGATCATGAGGTGTTGATGGGATCAGGTATCAGGCATCAAAGATCCAGAACAAGAAATCATATTGTGAATGAGGGGGAGGGCGGAGTGGAGAACCAAAGCCCATCTGTAGACAATTGGACATCCCCTCACAGAAGGCTCACAGGGAAGAGACAAGCCAGTCAGGGTGCAGTACAGCACCGACAAAACATACAACTTTCCTCTAGTTCTTGGTTTTTTAAATTGCCAAGGACATAAAATCAGGCAAGATAGTCTTTAAGGGAATCGGCTTTTGTTTTTGAATTGTGAATTGGCTTAGGAGCTCCGTATTCTGCTCCAGGGGCAAGTGTGCCAGTGCCTACAAGTGACACGACTTCTAATCAGGCACGTCTCTTCTGGGTTTCCCGTTCCACTTCACACGAGCGTTCTAGCCTTTCCACTGGCAATGGTGTCTGCTTATTCAGCATGTGGTGCCCACCCTTTAGGAAATGCCTGTTCTGCGAGGAGGGCAAGACTATAGTTTGGAACTTAACATTTTATCTGCTGAATGTCTATATTCCATTGAGGCTAGGGGAAGCGTGCGCACCACCTTGGGTGCTCAGGGCTCACCGTCCTTGGGTTCTGTGCATGGTTAACGCACAGTAGGTTGGGATCTCCCTCTCTCCCTTTCTCCACCATTGTGGGGAGCGTTGCCATCTTCCATCTTCAGTCTATCTTCTCATACAGCTTTCAGGATCAAGACATTCCCGTCCAAGAAACAAAAGCACAATAGCATCATTCCTTGATGGATCCCAGTGCAAACGTGACCAGGGGAAGATTGTCCTAAACGTCCATTGAAGTGGATGGGAATGACTTCAGGTCTGGGAAATTCAGAACTGATAAAAAGTTAGGTGTAAGGAAGGAATGATACTGGAAAATCGGTCGTAGAATGCAGATCTTGCAGTCTAGCTCAGTTCTGTTCGAATTGGACTAGAACCCAGACCTTGCCATCCACCTAACTCTGTTCAAATAGGACCAGATACAAATCCACACTCAAAATGGGTCTGGGGTGCCAGGAACACGTGGTCCACATGTGCAAGAAAAATGAAGAGGTTTTGTAGTGCAAACCGTTGAAGACGTAGGGTAGTCACCAAGAAGTTGGTGGGTTGAGTCTACCTTGGAAGAGGTACCTGAGGATCTTCTGCTTCCGAAAAATTGGCCGTTGAAAATCCCACGGAGCACAGTTCTACTCTTGTCACCCAGGCAGTTTCTAGGGGTCAGAATCAGTTTCACTGAATACTGTGGTTACTATGCAGAGAAAGTTGTTCAATACCTGTGAAATACTTCTATAAGGAACATGTGCCTGTTAGCTATTATAACTATAATTTACCATTGTCATCATTTTATCCCTTTATTGAGGTAAGGAAAGTTTCCTGCCAACATTCTGTTTTCTTTCTTTTAATCACAAATGAGGTAACTTTTATCAAGTTGCACGTGTGATTGAGCAGTATAAAGAGTTTCCCCTTCAGTCGGTGTATGTGGCAACGTGTAATATACTGTCTAAGGAGCAGTTTTAATTTGTCCCATGTAAGGTTGTTAAGAGTTGGAACCAATTTGATGGCAATGGGTTTATGTTAAAAACACTTAGAAATCCCTAAATGGCAGAAAAGAAGGTGGATCTAATTTACTTAGATTTAATTTTATATAGCACTTACGTATTCTTGTTTGTAAGCGAGATTGACCAATCCTTTTCATGTTCATTTGGGATAACAATATTATCCTACCATCAAACAGCTTGGCTAGTTTTCTTTCTTTTTCTCTTCTCTGAAAGGGTTTATGGAACAGAAGGATAGCCCCCCCCCCCCTTATTTAGCATTTTAGTATGTTTTTGGTGCAAGCTTACCAGGAGTTTAGGTACTGAGATAGTTTATTGTGCCAGCCTGGCCGATAAACACAAGTGGGATTAACTGAAGGGCAGAGAGATAAATGGCTCGGTGAGCCTCGCCTTTCTTGTTTCTTGCTCTTTGATCATCGGACCAGTGTGCGGCTGCCTTGCTTGTCCTGTGCCTCAGTTTACAGGCTACACTACCTGTGGGACGCCTAGCCTGTGGACTGTGTTGCTATAAGTTGAGGTCCCTTTAAGACATCTCTGGAGCTGGGGACTGGCGGTTGGTGACCTGGCTGACAGTTGGACCTGCCTTGTGATTGACTGCTGTGCTGAGATAGCCTAGCTCTCTCTATATATAGAGGAAGACCTGGCAGTAGACTAGCCTTGAAGGACTGCTAGTGTCTCACAACTCTCTTTCACGGGAGTGAGTTGCACGGAGTCATTTTTACTTCATAATTTAACTGTTCATTTCTCTTATTATATATCTAATTATCTTTATAAATAAATATATTAAATTATCAGCAATTTGGTTTTATCTCTCTAGAGAACCCTGTCTAACACAGGTACCTTCACTCAACAAGTTCTACACATAGTGACATAGGTTACATTCCTCTCAATGTGTGAACGTCCCATTAGTTTTGCTCTACGATTCCGTTTCCCATTCAGCTCACCTTCCTGCACGCTAACATTCTCAGCTTCCATTGCTCAGAGTGTGGTGTTGTGATTTGTTTTAAAGGAGCGCAGTACTTATGAGGGATGCTCCTTCCTTTTTCAGCCACTTTGTTATTTAGCTACAAGGTGACCCCGGAGGCAAGTTTCTGGTCAAGATGGATTGGCACAAGGCAGGTGCCACACAGGACTCCACCTCCTTTCTTCTTTTCCCCTCTTGTGACACCAGCATTCCTCTGGTGGCAGTCACCCTGCTTCTATCCCGGCTTCGATAATCAGTTGGAGTGGCTACTCCGAAGTGTCTGAGAATACCACAATGAGGGAAGATAACAGGTCACAAAATGGTAAGGGACACTTTCTTGTTGCTCCCTTGACCTCTAAGCCACATGGTCCCTTAGCTGCTGCCTCTGAGGGCCAGGAAGCTCACTCACCACTCTGCCTCACTATCTCCACAGCACTCAGTCGACCTCCTCGTCTTCGGGCCACAGCCTCTGTTGCCGCAGCTCCCTCAGCCACGTCAGACGGTGACCTTGTATAGGCTCCACTCGTGGCTCTTCTTTCTTGATGGTCCTGCGATTCTCCCTATTCCTGTTTCTGAGATGAGTCTCTTGTAACCAGAAGACTGGCAACAGACCAATCTCTTTGGTTAGTGTTTCACCCACTCTGTTTGCACGGTCCCACCCAGTGTTTGGTAGGATTTATAGACTGGATAGAAAAGTCGTAAGTCATCGCTCTTCACTGCTAGGAGAAATAGCATTTTCCGGGAAGATGATAAAGAATTTGACAGCAGCATCAAACATGGGATGGAAAAATTCAAAGCACTGACTAGGAAAAGGAGTCCAGTTTGGTGAGTGTGAGTATATATGCCCGATGCATGTTAGTGTATATCTGTTACAGTTTCTCTTGATCATAGAGCCTCCAATGAAAGACAAAGAAGTGACTTGGTTCCTTAAATCAGAAGAGTCCTGATTCAAATGTCTGTTTCTACCATAAGGATAAAAATAACTCTTGAGCTGCTTCATCACCCACCTTAATAGATTCTTGGCCCCAAATGCAGTTGGCTCTAGGTCCCTGTTGATGGCCGGTGTGCTTTTTCTATCAACTATTTTTGGTTGTGGATTCCACATTTCTCTCTCTCTCTTCTTTGATCAAGACTCATATTTCCACCATACCTGTTCACTATGATATACTTTATTTGATTTGCTGGTCGCTTGGCGTCTCTCAACCTGGAATTTAAAATATATAAGGTTGGTATTACTGGGTCGGTAGTATAGTCAAGAAAAATAACAAGCTTAGTTTCTCCATAAATGCCCTTTAAAATCCCCTAAAGAAATTCCTGATATCTGGAATATATGTTCCAACACAGTCACCAATGATATCTCAAGGGATACATCAGACATGTGTCTTATTCTACCTGTTTCTTTTTGTTTTGTTTTGTTGTTCTTTTGCTAACGGTCTACAAACACCCAATATGTATTTGGGATCAAATTCAGTTTGAGAAGACAAAACAAAAACTTTTCTTGTGCAGCTTGCCAGTCTCTTTCTGTTTGTCTGTCATCCATCATTCAGAGTAGAGCAGGCTGATGAAACCAAGCCCCAAACTTGCTGGCTGCCACCTGACTGTTAGTCAGCGTAGTGGAGTGTCTGGACGTAGACACTTCCCTCATGCTCTGAGGAGATAGGAGCCCCACGGTGGTGCCAGGGGGTGTGCTTGCTGCTAATGGAAAGGGCAGCAGTTCAAACTCACCCAGGGGCTCCAGGAAAGAAAGGCCTGGCAAAACGCTCTGGTCCAGATCACAGCCTGGAAACCCCAGGGGACCCTTCTCTGTCATCTAGGGTTAGTTTGTTTTTTCCCCAAACCACTTTACTGGGTGCTAATACAGATAGCGTATGGTTCCATAGTACAATCACATCCAGCAGTCTTGTACCCTTGCTACCACAATCTGTTTCGAAACATCCTCTTCCTTCTCAAACGCCATGGTATCAACTCCTGTTTCTACCCCGCCCCTCCCCACTGTACCACCCGGAAATCCTTGTTCTACTTGATGTCTCAAGGGCTTCATCAATCCGGGTTTCATATCCTGAAAACCAGAAAGCTATGTAACAAAACTCCAAAAGGGTCTCCCCCAATGACAAAATGCATCTGCGATAGCCCTCCATATGAACAAACAAAAATCAAAAAGTATAGAGAATGTTGAAAAACAGATCAGGTCCAGCGTACATCAGAAGGGAATCAACTGACATGGTGCTGACCGTCCGAGTCAGGTGTATCCTCTTGAGCTTTTCTAGTCCTCTCTCCAGCACACACGGTGTGGCAGCCCGTTTCCACCCACCCCTCCACGATGGGCAGAGGGAAGCCATCGGAGGCTTGTTTCCTGTGTAGAACTCACAAGTGGCGCTTGGACTTCTACTGTCACCCATAGGCTTCGGCAGACCAGCATCTCACAATTTCAGCTCTGATACTCAATTTAGGATCAGAATCTCACCTTTTAGGCTCCATCTAGGTTGCTAAGAGTTAGAAGGGACTTGACCCACCCAGTGGTGCCACGGAGGAATATGCATGTGTGTTACTCGGCTTCAGCCTGAAGGGCGGAATCCCGAACTTTGTAAACTCATAGAACAAGATGCTGTTCCTGACGGTGACACAAAAAGGAATAAGAAAACGTGTTCATGACTCAAAAGCTGTCTCCCTGTATCAAAACAAAGATGCCTGCATCCAAAGTGCGTTGTCTAGAGAGGAAGCCTCGCGACTAGGAGGGGATGAGACTGGCATCTCTCTGGGCTGTAAGGTGTTTTCTCCTAACAGGGGGAAGTGGATCCTACGGCTTTCCTCACATGGATCATATTCTGGATCGCAAGGTTTTCCGTTTCTCTCCCGTGGCCTGCTCTATTCTGCAATGGGTTTTGAGGATTCAAGTCCTATGAATTTGAGTCTCGGAATAGTAGCCATTTTCCATCATATATCATTTTAAGGTGAAAGATTTCAAGTTCTTGCACCAACTTATCAGTCTACAATTCAAGTGCTAGATCCTCTGAGAAGCAGTACCTTTGAACTCAATAGGGTTCTCCAGAGAAGAAGTTAAGGAAATGAGCATCTCAAGCACATGAAGTCAGAACTGTGACTCTTCTGTGGGGCTACTTCAAAGAGAAACGTGTGCTTTGTTCTCTCCCCTTCAAGAATGAATGCAGGAAATGGTGTGTTTCTTGGTTACTCTAGTACATATATTATTGATCAAACAATTAACTTTGCACCCATTTACAGAGGCTTCTTTTAACATAGCTGCATTATGCATACCTCACAAAACTGTGCCACAAACATTTTCAGTTTTTTCTTAACCGTGTTTCGGAATAAATCACAACACCAATTTGTTATTGTTCCCATGAGAAATATAATAAGCAGGTTAGAGTCTCTTATATGGATTAACATTTTCTCCGCATCAAGCAACATAGGAAGTCATAGTTTTACATGTCGGGAGATTTTTAGTATAATGCTTCTTCACATTTGGGGATGTGAAGCTCTGAAAAAAGCCATTGCCCCGCCAGGTAAACTATATGTGAACATATAGTTCAAGGGTCTGCGTAATTTTTAGAAGGTCAAGGTCATTCCTGAAACCCAACCTTGACTTGCTGGTCTAGTGGGGACAGAGCAGAGTGAATTATTTGATGTCTGCTCTGCCAGTACTGCCACTGGGGAAACAGTGATTTAAGCCTTATTTTTTCTTTAAATTGTTGTGGTGTGCACGTGCAAGAGTATGGTAATATGCGGGGCCTGTAAACATGAATAGAAGATTTAAAACAAACAAAATAAAACCCTCACAGGCCAGGAAAAGGGCTTCATTCCATTCCTTGTTACATAGCTTAGGTCAAGAAGACAGGAAGTTATGTTCATGTCATTTGCACCCATAACTCTAACCCTTTGCATTTGCACACTTGGAGGAAGCATGATGTACCACAAGATCAGCAGTCGGAATTCTCCAGCCACTCCGCACAGGGGAAAGACGAGGCTGTCTGCTCCTGCCAAGATGTACAGCCTCAGAAACCCTAATGGGCAATTCCACTCTGTCCTACAGGCTCACTATGTGTCATGATCACCCTGGTGGCAAAGGCTTTGGTTTGGGTTTGGGTCAGTGAAAGCCTGGGTGGTGGTGTGATGCTGACTGGTTTTCAGCAGAGCTTGTGAACAGACGAGGAAGAAAGGCCTCCGGTCTAGTTCCAGAAACCAGTACCTGCACCTGGTGGAGGATCACAGTGTTCGACAGGCAGCTTTTTGTTCAGCTGGGTGGGGGGTCGGTCATCCCAGGGCAGGACAATTGGATGGCAGCTGAAATCGCCTAACCTGTTTCTTGGTTTGACGTCTCAGGAAGCTTAGTTATGTGAGACTGCAACAGCACAGCTGCGGGAAACATACGAAGAAGACAACCAAGGACGCTGAGTTGCCTTTAGAAATGAGGTATCTGGAAATATTCTGAGGCACGGAGTTTCATCCCCAGTGACAGTACCTGCTACACAAATGAATGACATTTTCTAGAGTCGGCCTCCCATCATGACGTGTGTGCACTGATTTTGACAGTGTGGGATTTAAACACCACATGGTAGCATTTACTGCACTGTATAAGTAAATGGCCAACATTAATTCATGAGACATTTATGTTCTGTCAAGTACCTCCTAGGTGTCCCCTTATGCTGTAGGGCCAATGACTTGCTGACATATCATGCAACAGATGGAAAATATTAACGACCATTTTCCATGGTTGTCAAACATGTTTTGTAATCATCACCCTGTTTCCATGTACATATTATACAAAACCACAGTAAAGGAAATAGTCGTACTCAAGTAACCATTGGTGTGAAATGAAAAAAATAAACCTTTAAGACAAACCAATAGGAGTTGGATCTTTTGCCCAGTAGCCGTTTTAAAGTAGAAACCACGCAGAAAGAAAGTGGCAGGGACTGGCTCCTCCTTTCCCGGATCTTAGTTACCATCGTGGGTTGTCTTTTGTGCACGGGGTTGTGCAGGGCCGGCCCCTCAGTTCCGGCACATGGTGACCCTCTGCACAACAGAACAAAGCACCGCCGGTCCCACGCCATCCCTCGCAACTGTTGTTACGCTTCAGCCGATTGTGACGGCCGCTGTGCCCATCCACCTGGTCAGGGCCTTCCTCTTTGTCGCTGGCCCTCTACTTTACAAGCCGGATGACCTTCTCCAGGGACTGGCTTCTCCTGATAACAACACATCCACAGGGGCAGTTCTACTCGGTCCGACTAGGTGACAAGGAGTCGAAAGCAATTCTGTGGCAATGAGTTTAGTTTGAGTTTTTCATGAGGTATATAAGCCTCGTCTTTGAAAATGTTCTGTGTGATTCAGAAGCAGTAAAACCGTCTCTTGAGGACAGAAAGGGAATGTTCATTTATTGATAACTCATTTGAAACTCAAACTGCACCGAGGTGCCGCATGGACACCCGTGTCATTAAAACCATGTTCAGAGGTTCAGGGTCCCGTCATTAATATGAGGGCTGGCGTTGTTAGGGCCACAGAGTCGGTTCTAACGTAGCAATGCTCTGTGTGCAACTGATCAAGACACTGCCCGGTGCTGGACCCCCTCACCATCCTCGCTATGCCTGTCAGACCATCTCAGGAGGATCTCCCGCCTGTGTGAGTGTAAGTCAATAGATACAGTGACTTAGTCACTAATTAAGACCCTGTTGTGTCTTTCTTGGGCTCGAGTGGCCACAGCTAGCTGGTGCTGTTAGCATGGGAACACCAGTGGGCGGCATTAGGGACACGTGCACTTTCTCGGGCGTAGTTCCCTAGTGTTTCTTGCGTTGCGTGTCTCCAGTTTAGGGGCTGGGAGTCTGGAGTCAAGGCACTGATTCGAGGAGGAAAGCTCTCAACCTTTGGACTCCGGGGGAAATCCCTCATCCCTTTCTATCTACTGGAGCCCCGGTGTTTCTCAGTTCCTTGGCTAGATTCACCTACCTCCCACCTCCCCACTCCCATCCATACTTGCCTTTGTGTCTAAACCATTCTTCATATAACTCAGACATGATTAGCATTAGGACACACCCTATACTGCTATGGCCTCATTGATGTAGCAAAAACCCCTATTCACAAATGGTATATCTATCTGTCTGTCTATCTATCTATCTATCATCTATATGTGTCTGTGTGTGTCTATCTGTCCTACTGTCATTGAGCTGACTTCAAGTCACAGCAACCCTAGACAGGGCTTCTGAGTCTGTAAGTCTTTACAAGAGCAGACAGCCTCATCCCTCCCCGACAGTGGCTGGTGGATTTGGGCAGGTGACCTTCAGGTTTGCAGTCACAAGCTAAGCACCTCCAGAGCCCCATTTATTAGCCCAGGGGTTAGGATTCCAGCATACATTTTGAGGCAGGGGAGAGCCACAATCAGTTCATAAAAACAATGCTTCCTCTGGAATTACAAAGACTAGAGGATTTGCCACTGGTTTCTCTTGTGGGTCATGAGACATCTGTCCACAAATCACAGCCTTGTGTGTTTGTGGAGGGACTTGAAAACAAATATCCCTGAAGGATAGAAACAGAAAGACACTGGGAGTAACAGTTCCAGGCGGCTCCTGCTCCTGCGCTGGTTTAATGGTCCCTTTTCTGCTGCTTTTTTGGGCTCTTTTCCTAATCCTGCCCGAGAACCAGTGCCATCTGTCAATTCTGACTTGTAGCAACCCTACTTAGGGTTTCTGATGCTGTAAATCTTTGTGGGAGCAAACAACCTCATCTTTCTTCTGAGGGACAGCTAATGGGTTTGAACCAACGATCTTGTGGTGAACAGCCGAACCTACCATGCCACCACGGATCCTCATAGCTTGCAAAACACACACACACACACACACACACACACACACACACTAACCACTAAGTAGTGACGGTATTCAGCCAGTTTGCACCCATCTGGCAGAAGTAAAAAGTAATTTTTTGTTGAGTGTGGCTAACTAGTTGTTAAAATGGCACTTACAATCAGGGTTCTCTCTACGGTGGGTGGCTGGGCAGTCCCCCAGTGGGAAAAAAATCACACATTTACATCCCTTACTCTTTTTGAACGTTCATTTGAGCAACAGGGTATTCGATGCGCCCGTGGTAAAGTTCATTCCATCCATAGGTATAAAAAATGAGTCGGAACTATGCTTGTAATATTTACTTGTTCATTTCATTAAACCTGCGATACTTTTGATGGAGTCCTGTATTCTGTCCCCTTGCCTTCGTCACTTCATTAAACAGACACGTGACATAAACAAAAAGTGCCAAACAACCAGAGGTGACATGCTGTCATTCCCACGAGATGTCCTGAATGAATTATGCAATTCCTGGAAGTGTTTGAAGAGCTAAAATTCTTGCCAGAACAATTGCTGTACGTTCAGCAGACGTGGAAAGGTGTTTTCAACTATGAACAGAATGTGCTCAGACAAGAGAAGCCGCCTGTTTAAAGATATCAAACACAATGACTATTGTCTCATTGGCCTGCCTCTAAAGCCATGGTTCTCAGCCTTCCTAATGCCGCAACCCTTTAATTCAGTTCCTCATGTGGTGGTGACCCCCAACCATAAAATTATTTTCATTGCTACTTCATCACTGTTATCTTGCTACTGTTATGAATCGTCATGTAAATATCTGATATGCAGGATGCATTTTCATTGTTACAAATTGAACATAATTAAAGCATAGTGATTCATCACAGAAACAATATGTAATTTACTATATTGTGAAATATTTATTTCTAATGACAAATAAATGAAATGTTGTCTTGAAGCATGGTGTAGGATGGGTAACAGTCTTCACACTGGGTACTCATAGGTGGGCATATCTGCGTGTGGGTGGACCCATCTGAGGACGGATAGAGGAGCGGTGTCTCGGTTCCTAAGACCATGGGAAATATGTGAAAGGGTCACTTGACCCACAGGATGAGAACCGCTGCTCTGAAGGCATGGGATCCTCCTCCTATTGTGAAAAGGTGAATCAGTCACACAGCCAATGATGCTCGGCTAATAGTGAAGAATATTTGCAAGTGAGGACAGTAATCAGGAAGCAATATGGAAATATCTTAAATAACAGTTTTATTGTTTCTTATCAGGTATTAATATTTTTCATTAACATTTTTTATCTTATAATCTAGTTTTGTGTTCCTCTTTTATTGTTCTCATTTAAGTATTAACTGTATCAAGAATAATTAGCTTCCAGTATATCCTTTTTATCTGAAAATGGTCATGAGGGCAGTGAACTAGTTGTTAAATTATTTGAATCCCATCACTGCAACTAATGTATACTGTATTTAGTATTTTTCTTGAGCTCTACACATACCATTTATTCTTTAAAAAAAAAAGCCTTTATAATTTAGGTATTACTTTTAGTCCCTTTTTATAGATGAGGAAAGGAGCCTTAGAGACTAAGTAACTTTCCCCAGTCCACACAGCCGCTCATTGGAGCACTGGGAACAGGATCGTGCCTCTCCTGTCACACCTGTAAACTGTCTCACGAGCAGCCACTGCGGGTCCTCATGTTGAGCGGGAGGTGTCCCACACCCTTCCCCACTTGCCGGAAGAGTCTTGGGTCAGGAGTAATTAATGCCTGCCCTTAATAAACAATGTCCTAGAGGCTTAAGGGAGCGAATGATATTTAAACCTAGAATGACTCAGCCAACTCACGCGGTTTACACCTGGAGAAATGTGTCCCTGACCCAGGCAAAGAGAAACAGGGGTCGAATAAAACGACTCTTCCTTTTCCTGAAGGTTACTTTCAAAAAGGGGCCGACTCTGCATGGAAATCCAAAAGCTTAGCGTTGAAAGGGATCTCAGGAAGCAAACGATGGGTCAATTCTAATTCGTTTCCTCTTAAAGAATATTCTTGAGCACAAGTCTTTAAGATGCCCACCTCTTGTGCAGTTTCTTAACAGCAGAATATGGCTGTGTTTCATGCATTAAGCTTCTCCAGTTAGCAGACGTCTCGCTTTGAGAGAGCTAGAAAGGAGGCTTCCGCAAGCCCTGGCAACGGTTTAGACTCGGGACCAGCCTTGTCGTTTCTCAAACCGCTCCACTTGAGTCATTTGAACGTCAGCCTTGCCAAACGGTTGGGCTACTCGACACCCGCTGCCTCCCAGAATTCATCTCCAGGCAAATTTGCCTTGTCGCCCCTGCTGACTAATCTCGGTGTTGAACACCTGAGCAGGGGTTCGGCCCGGAGGTGGGTAATACACTTGGGCAGCATTTTCCCTTTGGTCTGCCAGCCCGAGTCAGGCCCAGGTGGGTGGTGATTCAAGGTGAAACTAACTTTGGCTCTGTCTAAGCGTTGGGTTTTGATCTATAGGAAAACTGCTTTGTAACGTGTGCCAGGGAAATGCAATTAAAATTAAAGAAAGGTGGGGAATTGTTATGTTAGAGTAATAAGACTTTATGGTTCCTTGGCTCGGGGTTTCAAACACCATTCCAAGGAGAAAACCAGGAGGAGGAGGAGGAGGAGCATTACCTCCAACGTCTGCTACGAAGCACCCCCTCGTCAAGGAGGCTCCAGTTGAAGTGCTCTGGGGAAGGACCCGGAGGCCGTGCTGGGCATCTCCAGAGAGCACCCTCTGCGGACTGTGGCTGTTTCTCCCAGGTCCTAGAGGTCTTGGGAGCGGATGCAGCACAGAGCCAGGAAGAACCTTCTCATGCCCTTGTCAGTGGGCATGAGGCTACATAATAGCCTTTCAAGATGATTCTCAAACAGGTCATATTTTTTGAAGATGGTAAAAGCGGCCAGTGTTCTAGGTAAATGTTTATTTGGAGCAGTATATGCGCAGACTGACCACAAAGTCATTTCCTGGGACTCATTTTATGTGGAGTTAGAGATAGATAAATAGGGGGGAAATTCTGCTAACTCTTGCAAAAAAAAAAATAGACTTGAGTTAAACTTTAAGAATGGTCTCAATCTGTCATTTCTTTATATATCCCAGATCGATACAGCCTGCTTTCTACTCGTGTAGTTCATTATTGTGAAGGGGCTCAAAATGACCAAGGTCTTGGCATAAGGAGAGGCTTCTGCCAAAGATGCAGCCAGATTCATAGTGTTTGCTTGTTTACTGCTTATTCTGAGCGGACTTTCAAAAGTGAGTAAGCCAGCATCCCTCAGGAAGCCCGCAGGTGTCCGTTTCTCTCCCAGCCTGAATGCACGATCCCAGCACCCTCAACCAATTCTGACTCACAGCAACCCCATAGGTTTCTGAGACGAATTCTTGTGGGAGTAGAAAACATCTTTTCCCCCAAAGAGTAGCCGGTGACTTTGAACTGCTGACCTTATGGTTTGCAGTCCAACTAGGCCACCAGGCCTCCCGAGGAAGAGAACAGGGCCCTTGAAATACCCTTTAGAAGAAGCTGGCAGATAACTCCAACAGTGCTTAAGGGATCTTGCCATTTCCGTGTGCCTCCTAAACACGAAGGTGTTGTTGAATTGGCGAATGTTTTGTTGCTTATATTTTTGCCAAAATTAAAAAAAAAAAATCACATGAATAACTATAGGGAAAAAATGCTCTAAAATTGATCGTGGTAAAGACTGTACAACTCTTCTTGCTACAGTTGAACTATTGGATTGTATGATATGGGGATGAAGTGCTAATAAAACTTTTTTTAAAAGTTATGAACTTGCAAATATCAACTGATCAGAATTTTCTTCCTGTAATTCCTGGATCCTCTGTACGTAAGCTCTGTAGCATTTTCCTTTCCCTGACGTGCTTTGGTGAATCCATGGTACTCCTCAATCAGTTTTGCTCTTTCTACAAACGCTTTTTATGTTCATGGAAATTCCAGTTTGCTCTTGGACATTGCTCTTACTCCGAGTGTTTTCTAGCATGTCCAATGCCATGTGGTTCCACAGATGTGCTTAATAACAACCCACCTGGATGAAAAGAAATCTCTTGTGCTGCTGTTGTGGTTAGTCACCCTCGAGTCAGCTCCGACCCATCTCGACCCCATACACAATAGAAGGACACGCTGTCCGGGCCTGCGCCCTCCTCACAAAAATAGTTCATTTGCCTGAGCCCACTGCTGCAGCCACCGTGTCCATCCATGTCCTTGAGGACCTTCTCCTTCCTGGTGCCCCTCCACTTGACCAAGCGTGATGCCCTTCTCCAGGGACTGTCTCCTGACAGAAATCTATCATGGGCATCTGAAAATAAAAGTTTGCTATTGATAAGCAAAACAAAAGAAAATGCACTTTAGATGAAGTGTGGGTGTTGGGTATGAAGATATTCGCTGTGAAATTCCGCCGTCAACTTTCCTGTATGTCTGAAAACGTTAAATACTGAAAGCGGAAGGGGAGCACACTAGACGGACTTTTCCATTCAAAGGGCCAAGGAGATACATCAAAGGACCAACACGGGAGCCCGGGCTGGGGGGAGGCAGGGAGACTGCATAATTGGAAGAGTCTGTGCACCGTGTATATATATATATGTCACTGGGACAGGGCCAAGGGACACATTCTGGGACTATGCGTGCTCTGCCTTGGAAACTAGACCAGCAAGAGTAACAGAAATAATGAAAGAGAGAAGCTGCCCTCATCTCAACGGCCCGCTCGGCAGAAGTAGCTGCCTTGGACCAAAACACCAAAAGGGCACTCCGCTGTCTTCCATCCCTGTAGCCCCTCTTCACTTAGCAACTCCTGCACCCTCCCACCCCCTCAGTCACATGCTTCTCTTTCATATCTACTCAGACTAAAGTTCCAGGTGTACGGTTGGTAGGTAGGTAGGTGATGAAATGTTTCATGTTTCAATATCATTTTTTCCCCCTTCAACAAAAGAACTTTAGTAGGAGGAAAAAGGAAGCAGTAATATCTGAGTTGGCAAGGGGCAGGCTTTCGGAAACACCGGAAGAGAACTAGGGGTGACAGCCAACTCTTCATCTCAACCAGCGAGTTCCTATATGCTCCAGTAGGAAACTGCCCCACGACGACTACCGCTTCCTTGTTGGCAATGGACTGGTAATCATGACTTGGCAGTGAAGCTTTTATGAAAACATGCTCTAATTCACGTTTTTATTGGTGTAAGGCATTCGGATGGTGGACTGAGGTTAAGTACCAGGCTTCAAACCGCAAGATTGGTGGTTCAAACCCATCAGCCTGCTCTGAGGGAGAAAGATGAAGCTGCCTACTCCCTTATCAATTTGCAGTCCCAGAAACCCCATGGAGGGTGCCACTCTGTCCCACAGGGTGTCTATGAGTTAGAATCGACCCAACAGCAGTGGGTGGTGGCGGTGGTGGTTGTAATTGCTGTGGAGACAATTCCAACCGCTGACTACCTGGAAAGTGCAGAGTGGCACTGCCCCATGGGGTTCTCAAAGCCGTCACCTTTTAGAAGCTTAACATCAGGCCAGTCTTCCGATTACTAGGATCCGAGTCCTGTGTTTACCAAGAGAAATCATTCCTCTGGTCAGACATACAGGCAAAGCTGGAGAGCTTGATTAGGGGCTCTAATTAACGGAGGAGGCCATGATCTGAAAGTGACAGGCCTGAAAGATGGCCCCTGGGAGCTCAAGTGGCTCAGAGTATTTAAGGGTTATTGCAATACGTGAGGGATTCTGAGAATTTCGATCCGACATACTCTATTGCCACAAGATGGCATTGGGTACTAGGGGTTCTGGGAAATGTAGTTCCATATACAGTTACTTGTGTAAGGGAATTCTTGTCAAGCAACCTCCTTTTGTGCTCATCTTCCCTATTCTTATTCCCATGTGCCTCTCAGTGGGTTTAAGGCACCGACCTTTTGGATATTCTTGTAGGGGAGAAAAGAATCCCTACACTTAAATATAATTTGTAGAGGCATCATTTTGGTAGGCCTTAAACAGGACAAAGACAATTCGCCTGGTTAAAGGAGACCATTGGCACAAGACCACAATGGCCTCCAAGTATTTACAGAGACATACCGCTTAAGCAGGACATAGAACTATAAGATAAAAAACCTGAGCTTTTAGCACATCCATACATCAGAGTTGCAGGTGTGACTTTAGAAGCAGGAAAGGGACTGTGGCTGAGAGCCATGCATTATGCACAAAAGAGCTTAGTGCAGCGGTTCTCATCCTGTGGGTCACTACCCCTTAGGGGGTCAAACGACCCTTTTACAGGGGTCGCCTAAGAACATCGAAAACACATTTCCCATGGTCTTAGGAACCCAGACACCACCCCTCTATCTGTCTCCAGGCAGGTCCGCCCACATACAGATACACCCACATATGAGTACTCAGTGTGAAGACTTACCCATGGTACACCATGCTTCAAGACAAAATTTCACGTATTTGTCATTGGAAATAAATATTTCACAATATAGAATTATATATTGTTTTTGTGATGAATCATTATGCTTTAATTATGTTCAGTTTGTAACAATGAAAATGCATCCTGCATATCAGATATTTACATGATGGTTCATAACAGTAGCAAAATTACACTTATGAAGTAGTGACGAAAATAATTTTATGGTTGGGGGTCACCACCACATGAGGAACTGCATGAGAGGGTTGCGGCATGAGGAAGGTTGAGAACCACTGGCCAAATGGGCTCAGTGGCTCTCTGACCAAGGAACCCAGGCTGTGACTCGTGTCTACATGACTAGCCCCCAAAGTTCCATCAAGAACACCCCCAACCAATTCCCCGAGGCCTGGACCGCTCCTCCTGGCCCAGCTCGAGGAGCGATGGTAGTCTACGCGCTAGCGCACTCTGCCTGAGGGCAAAGCTGTTCATCTTCGCTGGTTCACAGTCTGAAGACACCCACGGGGGCCTAATCCACATAGAGATTCGAAAATGGATTTTGTGCTTTGGCTGTTATCTGTAGGCTTCTGCAAATGTAGTTCTCAGAATTTAAACTCTAATACAGTTCTCAGAATTTTGAAGTCGAATACCTGTCTAATCTTAATCTCCGCCTGCAAATCCCTGCTTTCACTTGGCATTATTTCCCTTCAGCCTAAATAATTTCTGTTAGCTTTTATTGCATGGATGGTCGGTCTGTGGGTGAGGGCTTCTCACAGCCATTGTCTGTGTGAAAAGGGATTTGGCTTGCTTTCATTATTAAAGCATCATCTCACTTGATAGGGTATTTTGGCTTGGCAAGCCACCCTGATTCCCTTCAGGATGTTAAAGATACTGTTTTATTATTTTCTGACCTCTATGGCTTGTGAGATAAGTCAGCTATTTTCGTTATCATTATTATTAGCATTATTGTTTCCTAAGACTACTATCTCTACCTGAATGCTTTTTAAGATCACCCCCTTATCTTTGGCTTTTAGCAGGTACAGTCTGGTGTACTAGGGACAGTTTTCTTTGTGTTTACCAGGTTAAAGTCCACTAAGATTCTTGAATCTGTGAGTCGATACTGTTCTTCAAATTAGAAAACTCTCATCTATTCTTTTTATTTTTCCTGTGTTCCACTGTCTTCTCTCCTTTAATTACAGATGTAGAAGACCTTTACTATTTTGTAAGGGACAAAAGAGGTCCCTAGTCACAAATACAATTTATGTAAAACATTAATTCTTTTTAAAATTTTTTTATTTTTTTATTTTTTTCCCAATCATTTTATTAGGAACTCATACAACTGTTATCACAATCTATACACACATCAATTGTGTAAAGCACATTTGTACATTCATTGCCCTCATCATTCTCAAAACATTTGATGTCCACTTAAGCCCCTGGCATCAGGTCCTCATTTTTTTTCCCTCCCTCCCTGCTCCCCCCTCCCTCATGACCCTTTATAATTTATAAATTATTATTTTGTCATATCTTGCCCTGTCCGACATCTCCCTCACCCACTTTTCTGTTGTCTGTCCCCCAGGGAGGAGGTCACATGTAAATCCTTGTAATCAGTTCCCCTTTTCCAACCCACTCTCCCTCTACCCTCCCAGTATTGCCACTCACACCACTGGTCCTGAAGGGATCATCCGCCCTGGATCCCCTGTGTTTCCAGTTCCTATCTGTACCAGTGTACATGCTCTGGTCTAGCCAGACTTGCAAGGTAGATTTTGGATCATGATAGTGGGGGGTGGGGGGACGGGGAGGAAACATTTAGGGACTAGAGGAAAACTGTATTTGTCATCATTGCTACACCCTGACTGGCTCGTCTCCTCCCCAGACCCCTCTGCAAGGGGATCTCCAGTGGCCTACTAATGGGCTTTGGGTCTCTACTCTGCACTCCCCCCATCATTCACTATGGTAAGATTTTTTTGTTCTGATGATGCCTTATTCCTGATCCCTTGACACCTCGTGATCGCAAAACATTAATTCTTAAACAGGACAGAGACAAGACAAAGGTATGCCACTTGGACGAGGGAGACTGTCAGCACTATGCCTTCCTGATCTCCAAGGGTTCATGAAAAGCTGACAAAGACATGTGAGTCTCCCCAGGGAGATTGTCACAGAAGCAGAAATGGTGGAAGATCAATACGTCACAGTTGCAGGTGGGACAACAGAGCCATCTCGGGGTGAGCTTCTGCGGACGCTGCTTCTTTCAACTTCGGGCCCATCTTGCTTCTTTGTCTCTCATAATTCTTCATAGTAGGTCAGACAATCTGTGTAGGAGAATGAAGATGAAAGTAAATCATGTTTTCTTCCCAGGAGTGGATGCTAATTATTGTATCAGGCTACCAGTGGCAGGCCCAAGTTGATCTGATGTGTTGTACAGACTAGAGGCTTTTTTGGAATTTACAGTCTAGTCATCAGCTTTCTGAACCATGGGAAAGCTCTCTCGGTTTACAGACTTGCTTCCAACTTCAGCAGGAAATTCTCCTTGCTCTTCCATTACAACCCCAATTCCGAGGACTTTGGGAGAGCTCTCTGTAACCGGCCCCGGAGTTTGCAGGGTCCCTGCAGTGGACTCAGTAAAGCTTATAGAGACAAGGGGTATTTCTCCCGGCCTTCTGTCCAATTCTAGTGGTGTTATGGCCTTCAAGTGCATTTCCTGTCATCGACCCTATGTGACACTGTTGAATTGCTTACATTGGGTTTTCGAGACTGTAATCTTTAGGGGAAAAGTTCACCATGTCTTTTACTGAACCAATGTGGGTGGGACGTGGGGGCGGGAGGGCGGGGTTGATTGGCTAAACTTTGGTTAGCAGTGCAGTAGTACTCATTGCATCATCCTGGTTCCCTTGGCCAACCCTGCATGTTAACAACTGCCCATCACTGCCTTGCCCAGGTGAAGAATTCAGCTCTGTTGACCCGGGTTTGGCTTACCACCCTTGTGCATCAGTGAAAACCCAAGGAATAGAGTTGGCATGTGAATGCAGACTGGATCGATGGAAGAGGCTTCTGGGGATATGAAACTGTCGTACCAGGTCATATAAAGCACTGGCATTATCAGATGCAACGAAAGTACTGTTACATGGGATTAGACAGACTTAAGTGACTATAATTGGAAGGGAAAATGCTGAAAAAAATTGAAAGCAAATATGAAACTAAAGACAAATGACTAGAAATGAAAAAAAGCAAAACTTAAGGAGATAATCAACAAATTATAGGATTCTTAAAAAGCACTAAATTTAGCAAGCATCCCAATCAAAAGGAAATAAAGAACAAGAATGAAAACACTCCTGATGTGCAGAGATAAAATAGATAACAAAGTGTTGGACGACAAAACACTTTGTATCAAAAATTGGAACATTTAGTTGAGATGGATAAATTCCTCAAAAAACAGTAAAATTAAGTCAAAGATAAATAGAAAACTCTAATCACCATTAAACAAAAACAAATAAACAAAAATTAAAGAAATCATAGCAATAGTCAAATAGCTCCACACAAACCAAACTCCACATCCACGGAGTAGTAACATCAATTATACACAGAGTTTTCCAGATAATAGGAAGGGAGGAGCCCTCGCTTATTTTTTAAGGTGATCATAACTTTGATAGCAAAAGCTGACCAGGGCAGTAGAGACCAGGAATGTCAATTTACTTACTTTACAAAAGGAGAAGTCAATTCACTTAAGAACCTAACTGTAGACATCCTTAACATTTATATATAAGCAAATGAAATCCAAACCCCAAACTCAGTCATACAGTCAAATCTGACTCCTCACAACCCCATAGGACAGGGTAGAACTGCCTCTAGAAGTTTCCCAGACTAACTTTTTATGGGAGTAGAAATCCTTGTCTTTCTCCTGAACAGCAGCTGGTGGTTTTAAACTACTGATCTGGTAGTTAGCATCCCAACATGCAACCACTACACTACCAGGTCTCCTAAATGACATCCAACAACATTTAAATAAGATAATCCATCACTGTCAAATCTGGCTAATCTAAAAAAAGTTAAATGCAAATTTAACATAAAAATAGTCAATATGATTGGTTAAGAAAAGAGTGATTTAATAATTTCAACCTATTCACTAAAAAGGGTACATTTAAGCTCCTGGCATCAGCTCATTTTTCCCCTCCCTCCCCGATCCCCCTTCCCTCTTGAACCCTTGATAATTTATAAATTATTGTTTTGTCATCTTGCACGGTCGGACCCACTTTTCTGTTGTCCGTCCCCCAGGGAGGAGGTTATATGTAGATCCTTGTAATCAGTTCCCCCTTTCCAACCCCCCCTCCCTCCACCCTCCTGGTATCGCCACTTGCACCCCTGGTCCTGAAGGGATCATCCGCCCTGGATTCCCTGTTTCCAGTTACTATCTGTAACAGTGTACATCCTCTGGTCTAGCCAGACTTGCAAGGTAGAATTAGGATCATGATAGTGGGGGGGGGGGGGCATTTAGGAACCAGAGGAAAGTTGTATGTTTCATCGTTGCTACACTGCACCCTGACTGACTCGTCTCCTCCCCGCGACTTTTACATAAGGGGATGTCCAATTGCCTACAGATGGGCTTTGGGTCTCCACTCTGCACTCCACCTCATTCAAAAAAATGATTTTTTGTTCTTTGATGCCTGATACCTGATCCCTCTGACACCTCATATCACACAGGCTGGTGTGCTTCTTCCATGTGGGCTTTGTTGCTTCTGAGCTAGATGGCCCCTTGTTAGACTTTAAGACCCCAGATGCTATATCTTTTGACAGCCGGGCACCATCAGCTTTCCTCACCACATTTGCTTATGCACCCATTTGTCTTCAGTGATCGTATCAGGGAGGTGAGCACACAGTGATATGATTTTTTGTTCTTCGATGCCTGATACCTGATCCCTTCGACACCTCGTGATCACACAGGCTGGTGTGCTTCTTCCATGTGGGCTTTGTTGCTTCTGAGCTAGATGGCTGCTTGTTTACTTTCAAGCCTTTAAGACCCCAGACACTATATCTTTTGATAGCTGGCATCATCAGCTTTCTTCACCGCATTTGCTTATTCACCTGCTTTGTCATTGAAAAACTCAGCAACTGGGGAATAGAACAAAAGTGATTTCATGACTTACAAAATAACCCTCCATGAACCTCATCTACAACCCCAAATAAAAACAAAACAAAACTACTGACATGGAGTTAGTGCCAATTTGGAGCAATCCTTTACTGGAATTTTGAGGTAAATCTTTATGGGGAGCAGACAACCTCATCTTTTTCCCGTGGATCCGCTGGTGGGTTTGAACCACTGGTCTTGCACAGCTAGTGGTCCAATGCTTACCTGACAGTGCCACTGGGGTTCCTTTCACTATTAATAATGAGTCATTAAAGGTTTTTCTTGGAGTTCAGAAAAGACAGAAATATTCATTATCACCACTTCAATTCACCATTTGACAAGAGGTTGTGAGAAAAGCAAGGAAGCCAGAAACGTCACACTGTTGTTGTAAGGGGGTGTCGGTTCCGAGTCAGAGACTCTGCGAAGCAGAAGGAAACACTGCCCGGTCCTGCGCCAGGCTCACAGCTGTTCTTTTGTTCGAGCCCACTGTGGCAGCCACCGTATCAATCCACCTCATTGAGGGCCTTCCTCCTGTTTCACCGCCCTTCTCCTTTAACAAGCCTTGATGCCCTTACCCAGGGACTGGTCTCTCCTGACAACATGACTAAAGTATGTCGCTGGCCTAAAAGGAGAATCCTGGCTGTATATCTTCCAGACAAATCTGTTAACTCGTTTCGCAGTCTATGGTGCTTTCAGTATTCTTCACCAGCTCCACCAATCATGCAAACGCACCAGTTCTTCTCCAGTCTTCCTTAGTCCGTGTCCAAGGTCCACTGCATGTGAGGCCACGGACAATGCCCGAGCTCGGGTCAGGCACACCTGATCCTCAAAGGAAACCCGTGCTTTTCAACACTTGAAACAGGTCTTATGCAGCAGATTTGCCCAAAGCAATGCAGCATCTGATTTCTTGAAGGCAACTCTTAAGATTATTGATTGTAGATTCAAGCAAGATGAAATCCTTGACAACTCCAATCTTTTCTCCATTTATCATGATGGTCCAGTGGTGAGGATTTTGATTTTCTTTTTTTAAAAAAACATTTTATTAGGAGCTATTCCAGACATCATTCCATTCCATAGTTCAATCACATCAAGCAGTATTGTACAATGGCTACCAAAAATCAGTTTCTTCACTTTTGAACTCCTTGATATCAGCTCCCCATTAGCCACCCCCCACCTTCCCCGCCATAACTCCCAGAAACCCTTACTCTAGTTCTGGTTTCTGTAAATTCATCTATCCTGGGTTTCATATACCAAAAAACATAGAAAAACACATAACAAAGATTCAAGAAGGCTACCCACAATGACATAATACAACAAAGATAAACCCCAATATGAAAAAAAAACAAAACACAGAACATATTGGAAACCAGATGAAGCCCAAAGTATATCAGTGGGGAGATCAAGTGACAAAGTTTTAACCTTTCAAGTCAGATTGATCATTTTTATCTGCTATCGTCATCTTGAGTTGTAATCCGTACTGAAGGCTGCAATCCTCTGTCTTCATCAGCAAGTGCTTCAAGTCCTCTTCACTCACAGTGAGCAAGATTGCCCCATTCACATATTTCAAGCTGTTAATAAGCCTTTCTCGAATTCTGATGAGCCATGTTCTTCTTCATATGATCCTGTCTCTCTGATGATGTGCTCAGCCTCTAGATTGAATAAGTACGGAGAGAGGATACCACCCTGACACACAGCCTTACTGATTTAAAATTATGCAGTAATCCCTTGTTCTGTTCACAAAACTGCCTGCAGATCCATGTAAAGTTTCCATACGAGCACACAAACGTGCCCTGGAATTCCCATTCTTCTCAAGGTTATCCATAGTTTGTTATGATCTAAATAGTCATATGCCTTGGCATAGTTGCTAAAACACAAGTAAACATCTTTCTGACATTTTCTGCTTGAAGCCAAGATTCATGTGATATCAGCAATGATATCCCCTTGTTCTAAATCCTCTTCTGAATCCAGCCTGAACATCTGGCAGCTCCCTGTTAACGTACTGCTGCAACTCTTGTTGGATGACCTTCAGGTAAAATTTACCGCATGTGATAGTAACGGTATTGTTCTATGATTTGAGCATATTGTTGAGCCGCCTTTCTTTGAAATGGCAACAAATTTGGATCTCCTCCATTTGGCCAAATAGCTCTTTTCCAAATTTCCTTGCATAAGTCAGTAAGTGCTTTCAGTGCTTCATCAGCTTTTCAAAACACTTCAGTGGGTATTCCATCAACTCTTGGAGCCTTGTTTTTGGCTAATGCCTTCAGGGCAGCTTGAACTTCTTCCTTCAGAACCACTGGTTCTTGCTCATATGCTACCTCTTGAAATGGCTGAATGTTTAGTTCTTTTTAGTACAGTGACTCTATTCTTTCCATCTTCTTTTGGTGCTTCCTGCATCATTCAGTATTTTGCCCATAGACTCTTTCAACATTGCAACTCGAGCCTTGAATTTTTTTCGTTCTTTTAGTTTAAGTTATACTGAGTATGCTCTTTATTTTTTGTTTTCTAGCTCT
Organism: Echinops telfairi; assembly: GCF_000313985.2. NCBI lineage: Eukaryota > Metazoa > Chordata > Mammalia > Afrosoricida > Tenrecidae > Echinops > Echinops telfairi. Next base: position 59,488,389 of record NW_022103928.1, on the reverse strand, counting down.
AGGTCTTTGCACATTTCATGATAATATTTTACTTTCTCTTCTTGAGCTGCCCTTTGAAAATTTCTGTTCAGGTCTTTGACTTCATCATTTCTTCCATTTGCCTTAGCCACTCTATGATTAAGAGCAAGTTTCAGAGTCTCTTCTGACATCCACTTTGATCTTTTATTTCCCTATTGTCTTTTTTAAAACCCTTGGTGTTCCTCACGAATGATGTTCTTGATGTCTTCCCAGAGCTAAGCAGGTCTTCTTTCATGAGTGTTCAATGCACCAAATCTGTTCTTGAGATCTTTCCAAAATTCAGGCGGAATATACTCAAGGTTGTATTTTGACTCTGGTGGACTTACTTTAAATTTTTTCAGCTTTAAACTGAACTTACATATGGGCAATTGATGGTTTGTTCTATAGTCAGGCCCTGGCCTGGTTCTAGCAGCTGGTAATTGAGCTTCTGCATAGATTCTTCCCACAAATTTGATTTCTCTGTATTCCATCTGGAGAAGTCCATGTGTGCAGTCACCTTTTGTGTTGTTGAGAAAAGGTATTTCCTATGAACAATTTGTTGGTCTTGCAAAACTCTATCATGTGATGCTCAGCTCAGTTTCTATCGCCAGCTCCATATTTACAACTACTGTTCTTTCTTGTTGGTTTCCAACTTTTGCATTCCAGTTGCCAATAATTATGAATACATCTTGATTGCCTGTTTGATCAGTTTCAGACTGAAGTCATTGGTAGAATTCTTCAATTTCTACATCACTAGTTTTGTGGTTGTGTAAATCTGAATAATAGATATATTGATTAGATTTCCTCAAAAGCCATTAGATATAATCCTATCACAGACAGCACTGTACTTCAAGATGGACCTTGGAATGTCCTTTTGGATGATGGATATGATGCCTTTGCTCTTGACTGACTCATTCCCAGCAGAGTAAACCATATGACTTTCTGATTCCAGGTGGCCTATACCAGCCCATTTCAGCTCATCAACACCTAGAATATTGATCTTTATGCATTTATTAATATTGATGGCTGCCAATTTTCCTAGATTCATACTGTGTGCATTCCGAATTCTGACTATTAATCGAAGTTTGCAGATGTTTCTTCCCAGTTTGAGACGTGCCCCATCAGCAAATGAAGGTCCTGCAGGCTTTGCTCTCACGGGGTTCACTCCATCCATGTCATTACGATTGGCTCTATTTTGAGAAGGCAGCTTTTCTTCAGCATATTTTGAGCGCTGTCTGACCTAAGGACCTCATATTTTGTCTCTCACAATGTGCTGTGTCCACTGTGAGGTTTTCAGTATCTGACAATGCTTTGATGCTATTTAGGAGGTTTTCGGTGGCTAATTCCTCAGCGGTGCACAGCCAGTGTGTATTCCTAGGCTGTTCTTTGTTTGGAAGCTCTGCTGAAAACTGTTCACTTTGGGTGACACTGCTGGTATTTGAAATGCCAGTGACATAGAAAAGCCATACAAGTGTAATATTTGGAATGAAAGAAAACTAGCATATGTCACATATGCTATGATTGTGTGTGTAAACTAAACAATATGTTGTTGTTCTTATTAGGTGCTGTGAAGTTGTTTCTGACTCAAAGAAAGTGCGAGGAATAAGTGATGTTATAACATAGAGATTGCAATGAATGAGCTGAAACTAAATGTTTATGAATGTTGAATTTAAAACTCATGATCTGTTCTGTAAGTCCATTCAATCGCAATACATTTTTTAGTAAAAAGAAAACTAATGGACTAAAGGTTTAAACAACCACTTTTTTTAGCCACAAATGGCCAATAAAAAATGAAAAGGTGACCGACCTTAATCACTGCATCACCAGGGCTCCTTTCATGAATGACTAGGGAAATGAAAATTAAAATCTCAGTGAGATGCTACAACACAGTCATCAAATTAGAAGCTTTTAAATGTCACTATTTATTAACTTGATTTCTATCTTTTGAAGTTTCTAGACATGTGTTATGTGGGATTAAGCATCAAGGACTTAAAAATATATATATGTATGTATATATTTTTATATGTAAAATCAAATTCTATCTAAAATGTATATTTAAATTATGTATTATGTAACACCTAAGTATATGTTATATAAGATATATACTGAAAGTAAATATATATACATATATACTAAAAGTAAATATATATATATATACACACAAAATAGAGTATATATGGCCATATCTGACCTTTGTTTCCTGCCAAGAGGCAGGGGTCAGACATGCCTACAGGCTCCATCTTTTTTACATATTCTGACACCAACCATTCCTCCCATGGCACTCTGCTTCGATGATGGGCTCGGTAACTTGTTGCAATGGCCACACAAGGCTCTCAGACTGTACTCGCAGTTATGCTGAAGTATATTCGGCAAGTTAATGGGCCACTGTGAGTCAGGATCAGTAAATAGTAAGGATGCAGTCATGGGTCCACACCAACCGCTCTCCTCAGCCAGCAAATAAGCCCCTTTGCTCTTCAGCCTCTTGGCCACATAGTCCCTTGGCTTCTTCCTCTGTGGGCCAAGAAGCCCACCTGTCGCTCTAGCTCAGTCTCATAATCTCGGTGCTCTTCCTCTTGCTCTGTCCCATAGTCCCCATGCCACCATCTCTGGTGCCTCTGATCTTGGCCTCTGCCACTTCAGACAGATCTGGAATGTCCCCCTTCTGTGATGCTGTTTGTGTCAACTGGACACTCCTGGGTGCAAACTATCAATCAGATTGCTACAGCCTGATGACATCTCCTCTGGGTGCGGCTTTTTGTATAGAGACACCTCCAGCAGAGCCAAGTTCTCTTTTGCCCTTCTGGCCTGTTGCAGGAGTCGAATCCTGCATCTGGTTCACAGATCTCTTGTGTCACCTGCTGATGTCAAGAGCTACTAGCAGACTGCCCACCTTAGATTCTCTAACCAGCCTTGGATTGTTTACCTCTGCATCCACCTGTCTGCGTCCCCCTCCTGCTTCCTGTTCAGCAGCTTTCTCCACTACCAGAGTCAGGGAAGGCTGCAGCTCACATCTGACCCACAGACTTGAATCGGACTGAACTTGCTAACTTCTACAGCTGTGTAAGCCATTTCTTGATACACATCTCCTTCTCTGCATATACATACAGCTGTGACTGATTTTGCTTCTTTAGAGAACCCAAGGAAAAACTTCCTCCGGTGCTACTGGGCTTTCTCTATACTGGCGTTGCTTCAAAGATAGCTCATCCTTACAGTCAGGGGATTGGTCATAAAAAACGGACCAATCCCCTCTATTAGTGTTACACATGTCCTATTTGTAATACAGAAAAACCAGCCAACCAACCAGCCTCACCGCCCTCCAGTCAAGGGCCACTCACAGTGACCCTACAGGACAAGGTAGAACTGCCCCTTTGGTTTCAGAGGCAGGAGTAGAAAACCTCATCTTTCTCCTGAGAGCAGCTGGTGGTTTCGAATCGCTTACCTTGTGGTTCGCAGCCCAATGCATAACACTTTGCCACCAGGACGACCTCCCTTTTTGTAAAATCCCACCCAATCATTTGGTGGGAGTTACAGAGACTTAGTAGAAGAGCCATATTAAGAAACTTCACTCCACCACAATATTTGAATTTATAGAAAAGTTGCAAAAATGGTACCAAGAACAGTATCTTTGTTGTGATATTTGGGTTGCAGCATGATGGATACAAAATGCTAAGGTCTTAGAATATTGAGGTTGAGGGACTACAAAACTCACATGTAAAGTGAGTGAGAGTTTAAATGGGTGCAACCACTTTGGGAGATAAATTGATATGGTAACTTTGAAGGTATGCCTAATCTGTCACATCTAGGTGGCCCCTAGATACGTGACAAGAATCTTCCCCACAGCACTGTGTGATCTATCTTCCAAAATTGAAAACGACCCAAGAGGCCCTGAGCAGAAAGGGTTAATAGACTGCAGTCTTTTTACAAAAGAGAATTTTGTCTAGGGATGAAATTGGATAAATTATTAGTAATAGAATCTTATATTAGATGCCTCTTATGAATAAATTAAGGCAAAGAACAAGGAAATATGTTCCACTTTCAAAACCACAACTCACGGCCACCGAGCTGATTCTCACTTATAACAACCCTAGAGAACCGAGTAGAACTGTTCCTTAGGATTTCTAAGGTCCTAAATCTTTGCGGGTGCAAATAGCCTCATCTTTCTCCTGCAGAGTGAACTGATGGGTTTGAACCGCTGATTTTGAGGTCAGAAGCCCAGTGGGGAGTCCTACTGTGCTATCAGGGCTCCTACTATTTCACTTACGAAATTTAGAAACCAGAAAAATGAACTGATGTTATTTCTGGATGCAATTACAGGTGAGCCAAGATAAAGGGAAGCAGACGGTGGTTAACCGCTGAAGAAGAGGTTACCTGCCAGGGTTGGCCAGGAAGAAGAACTGCATAGGTGAGTAGCTGGGGTGCTGGAAGCATTCTGTTTTGTGCATTTTTTCTGGACAAAGAATTTGAATAGCCACTTCACCAAAGAAGAAATCCAAATGGCCAATAAGCATGAAAACGTGTTCAACTTTAAGCATTGCCTTACCCGGGCTCTTTTCATTAAGGATTAGGGGCAAGGTAAATTAAAAGCACAATGAGATATGGCGACACAATCCGTTCCAAAAGTGTGAGAAAGAAGCAGACTAAGAATCAGGCAGACACTGACCTCTCCCTTGACTTCCGTGGTCTCCTGATACTTATTCAGTGAACCAGTGAACCAGCAACCAATCACGTTTCAGCCAATTGTCACTGAGTAGATTCTGATTCATGGCAACCTCATGTGCCTCAGAGGAGAATGATGCTCTGTAAAGCCATCAATGGCTGATGGTTGGGGAGTAAATCACCAGGCCTTTCTTCTGAGGCACCCGTGGGTAACTGGAAACTCCAACCTTTTGATTAGCAGCCAAGTACATTAATTGTCCCTATCACTCAGGGATTCCACACCGCTTTCTAGCCTTCCTTTTTTTTAAAGGAATTAAAGATGTAACCATTTTGTTTCAAGAAGAGAAGGTATTGTGTAGTTCAAAGGTCTCACTGCCATTGATTCGATTCCTACTCATATCAATCCTATAGGACAGGGTAGAGCTGCCCCTGTGGGCTTCTGAGACTGTAACTCTTCACAGGAGTAGAAAGCTTCATCTTTCTTCCACAGAGAGTGGTGGTTTTGAACTGCTGACCTTCCAATTAGCAGCCCACTGCGCCAACCACCAGGCCTCCTAGTGACACCAAAAATGTTTGTTTCCTGTTTTCTCCCAGCAGTGGACGATCCCAGACAGAAAATTTGGATTTTTTTCCCCAGCTGAAACCTCCCTCTTTGTGGATTTAACAAATGAATCACACTTATCCTCTCAGAGTTTTATTATGTGTTGGAAATTACTAATTTTCAAAGTACAAAAGCAAAAGGGAATACTAGTATAACTTTAGTTTTTGTTTGTTGAAATTAGGCAGTATTTATTCTCAAATCAGGGCCTAGAAAGTGCTGCAGGAATTCTACACTCGTGCCTTTGTCCTTCATAGTTGTAAAGACAGCTATGATGTGTGTGTGAAATATATATACATACATATATAATATACATAAATACATATTTCACACACACACAACTTTAAATAGGACTAACAGTTCTCTGAGAAACTTTCCACTCCTCCCAAAACAATTAAGCAAAACCTGAAATTACCACTTCTTACACACACACACACACACACACACACACCTTCATTGAAACCACTTCCTATAACTGGAATGAATGTGACTTCCTGATTCTCAGAAAGTTCTGTATGTTCCACGTGAATACAATTACAGTGACTATTCAACTAGGAGGGAGTGAGGAGAACTGAGGGTTCTTTCAATGAAGAGCTCAGAGAGTTAGTGCAGGGAATAAATAAATACATGCATTGAGGTCATGACATTGCTAATTTGGAACAAGCTAGCTTCATGTTTAAACGAATCATCATTAAATGCACATGAAATCAAAGTAATTTGGGTTAAATTAGTGTAATAGGGTGAAATTAGGCAAGAACAAATACAGGGGTGGTTTTTAAAAATCATTGCAGCATGATTGATTAGGGTACGAAAATGACTTCTTAGGAAATGAATGATTTTCCCAAAAGATATTGTTCAGGGCGGGGGTTTGGGGGTTGGTGTTGAAGCCTTGGGGGTTGGGAAATCCCAGCCTACTAAAGATCTACTTGTTTGGCTGAGGGATTTCTTTCTGTCTCTTCAGCACCCTGCAGGCTCCCACAACCCCAGGACCGCGCCTCTAGTTCTTCTCGTCTCTCCTGCAGTTGAGGCAAGCGAGACAACTGGAAGGTGAGGCCCTTGGCTAGGGTGAACTTTGTATGTTTGTGTCTTCTGAGAAATGGACGCTAGATGAAGAGGGCCAAGGCTGGACCCTAGACACTTCCTGTTACCTTGACAAGGGGAGATGAAGGAGCCGATGAAGGAGCTCAGGCACGAGACTCAAGCTGATTAGCCTGTTGTTTCATCTGCCAAATAGGGATAAAAATATTTACTTTGCCTACCTCATGGGGTCACCAAAAGTATTATATAAATGAAGTATGGAAACAGAATGAATTACAGGATCCTTACCATTATCCTCTAGAGCAGCAGTTCTCAACTTGTGGATCGCGACCCCTTTGGGAGTCGAACGACCCTTTCACAGGGGTCACCCGATTCATAACAGTAACAAAATGACAGTTATGCAATAGCAATGAGAATAATGTTATGGGTGGGGGGTCACCACAACCTGAGGCACTGTCCGAAAGGGTCGCAGCATCAGGAAGGTTGAGAACACTGCTCTAGAACTATACTACGACACTACACTTTGGGCTGCTGGTGCAACCCTGCCTGCTTCCCCAGCATCCTTTGCCCTTGGCCTGTCCTTGCTGTGGTCCTCTGGGCCCTCGCATGGATTCCGTTGAGAGGAAGAGCACAGTGGTAGTATGGGCAAGGGGATATGAAGGAGCCAAACGCAGTGGTGCCAAGAATTCACTGGCCTCAGTTTCTCTCTACCTCCTCGGTTCCATTGACGGCTGGGAAGTACTGTACTTTCTGAAAATTACCGTGTCGTAGCAGGAAGGGTTCTGATTTTGTTTGTTTTGTTTTCAGCTCCTGGTCTTTTCATGCTAACCTTAAACTGAAGATTCAGCACAGGTAAGAAAGGGTTTTACTCGGAAGCAATGGCCTTCTCTCCTGGAACGCGTAGCATCAGCCCTCCTGAATAACGACATGAGTTGAATCTGGGGGCATCTGGTTTACTAAGTCTTGCTCGAGCCAGGCAGGACTTTACAGGTCTTTACAATGGTCGTGTGAGGTTTCTCGAGTGGGTCACACCTGGGTTCCTGGCTTTGCACGAGAAAGAATTCAGCTGAAGCCCGTTCTGCAATCCAAGTGGATTTTTATGAAGGCCAGGGACGTTCCAGGTTTCACAGTCTTGAAAGGGTTCGTGCGATTTCAGGGAAGCGTGCCGAACCACACGGAAGCCAAGCTGGGGCTCACAGCTGGTCACAGCAACCTCCACATGCAGAACTGGGGGAGGGGTCCCAGTGACCGAGGGACCCAGGGAGAAAGGGCAAGAGGACTGGGGCCAGAGAGAGCATGGGCGAGAGAAACAAGAGAGCAAGAGGGGTGAGAGAGAGGCTGTGGGCCCAAGCAGGCCTGGAGCTAGCCTGAAGGGGCATGCCCCAGTGTGCCTCCTCCCTCTGACGTGACCTGCAGCTGAGCAGGAGCAGGGTGAAAGAGAGGACAGCTTTCCCACAGCCAGGACATTTCACACCTGTGGCTGGGGAGGCGTGGTTGATAGTACAGATTGACCCATTGTCTGTGTTAAGCCCACCTGGGAGATGTCCTGGACCTGAGCCTAGTTTGGATGGCCCAGGTGTACCTCCCACCTGGCTGGGGTCTTGAATTTGAGCATGCTCAGTTTGGGGTCTTCATAGGTGTTTAATGGTCATCTGATTTCTTCCCAACCTCCTCTGTGGGGGCCCTTGCAGGCATGGGAGCGACAACGCCCTGTCCCTATCTCTAGCTACCTAACAGTGATACATTATAAAATAAAACACATCTTCCCATTGGGGCATGGACAAGAAGGTTATGTGACAACACTCTAGCTTTTCTGGGGCAGAAACAAGCTTCTCGCTGACATAAGAGGCTCCTGGTTTAGATGCTTGAATCATAGGAGTCACCTTAGAATAAGGTGACCAGGACAGTCCCGATTTCTGGCACCAAACCCCCCCTCCCCCGTAAGGGCATTTTCTCACTCACTCTGAGGGCTCCCAGGCGATGAAGGGAATTCCTTTTAAGTAAGGAATGTTAATATGTGGGTAGGCACTCAACCAAGTTCAAAGGAAGACTAACCAGACTAACTTGCCTGACCACCCTGAAAACCAAAACAGGGTTTCTCAACAGAGGAACTGTGGGCATTTAGGGCCCCATAATTGCTTGTTGTGGGAGACCATCCTGGGCATTGAGGAACATGTAGCTCCATCCCCGGGCCCTTCTCATTAGAGGCCAGTAGCAGCCTCTCTGTTGTGAGGACCAAAAATGTTTTGAATGGGTTTGAACCCATCAGCCACTTTGAAGAATAAAAGACCAGCAAGCAGAGCACCACTGCCTTCTAGTGTAACTCATGGTGACCTGATACAGTCAAGTGGAAATGCTCCATTGAGTGTTCGAGGCTGTAAATCTTCTTGAGAGCAAACTGCCTTGTCTTTCTCCCACGGATCAGCTGGTGGGTTTGAACCACTGAGCTTGGGTTTAGCAGCCCAACACTGAACCCATGACATGGCAGTGCTCCATCCTTTAAAGACTGCAGTTTATGGAGCCTTTCTAGTCTGTCCTACATGGCAGGGCAGAAAGGGCCATGAGTCGGAGTCTACTCAAAAGCTATTGGGAAAGGCAGATTCCCTTCAATCTACAGGGTAGAATTATTAACTCTCCACTGCCTCTCTTGCTTGGGGTCTATCTCTGTGTAGCCAAAGACACATTTATCTTGGGGTCCACTGCTGTGCAGCACTGAGGAACCAGTGGAGTTTTTGCAAATTCTGTCTGGCCTCTGAGCCCTCTGAATCCATTTCCCACCTCCCAAGCTCTGCAAGTGGAAGAGTTCAATGGAGACATTGATGTTCCCATTGATACATATTTCCTTCCTTTCATTCACATACATCTTGAAAGGAAGCCATGATTGGCCAGTTTTTAATTTTTAAAAATACTTTGAATTGAAGCATAAAATATACACCAAAATGTACATGATCTATAAATATACAGCTTACTAAATGTCCTCCATGTGCCCAGCATCCAATTAGGCCCCCATAATTACTTGTTGTGGGAGACTACAGAGCACTCCAGAAGCTCCTTTGTCCCAATCCATGCAGTGACTTCTAATGACAAAGAATTTGTATATGCCAGCATCTACTCTCCTGCCAGGAGTTTTACAGTGAATCATTTCATCTCATTGCTGTGTTACATCCAACCAAAAGGTGGTATTTGAAACACGGTTGATTATTAAATATAGGTTTGAACATGGAGTCATTGTGTTAATATTGTGGCCTAAGGATTTAAGGAAAAACAACAACCCCGAATCTGCTGCTGTTGAGTCAATCCTATCTCACAGCAACTCTCCACGCCCCATGTCTAGGATTTCTCCAAGCCCACCGGTCTTTCCTAGGTAAACCTTTGATTCCCCTGGGTGCCATGAATCGTACTTCTTCTGATAAGTGAATTCAGAGAGCTCACACCCGACTGCATGTGAAACATACTACTGCCAGAACCACAACCACCCCCATCATACTGCAGTGTAAATTGTTCACATATATGGGGATGCCAAAGTCATGGAATTTTCTAACCTGTGGATCTCATGTCTGGTTGTTGTCGTTGTTGTCGTTGTTGTTGTTGTTGTTAGGTCCCATCGAGTCCGTTTGGACCCATAGTGACCCAATGCACAACAGAAGGAAACACTGCCCAGTCCCGCCCAATCCTCACAATTGTTCCTCTCCCTGAGCCCGTTTTTGCAGCCCTTGTGTCAATGCATTCCATTGGAGCCTTTCCTCTTTTTCACTGCCCCCCGCCACTTTACCAATCATGATGCCCTTCACCAGGGATTGTCTCTCCTGATAACATGTCCAGAGTATGTAAGGTGAAACCTTGCCACCCTTGCCTCTGGTTGTACTTCTTCCAAGACACAGTCGTTTGCCCTTTAGCGATTCACGGTATTTGTAATATTCTCTCCAGCACCACATTTCAACGCATCAATTCTCCTTCAATCTCCCTTAGTCAGTGTCCGACTTTCAGATGCATATGAAGCAACAGAAAACACCATGGCTTGGGTCAGGTGCACCTTTGTAATATTCTTGCTTTTCAACACTCTAAAAAGGTCTTGTGCCAAAAGAGTCTTGTAAAACCCAGAACAAAACCATACCAATGTGAATGGGGGGTGGGGGGTGGGGGAGAGACATGGAGTGGAGACATCTGTAGACAATTGGACATCCCCTCACAGAAGGGTCACAAGGAAGAGACGAGACCGGGTGCAGTATAGCACTGATGAGATATACAACTTTCCTCTCCCCCACTATCATGACCACAATTCTACCTTTAAATCAGACTAGACCAGAACAGGTACACTGCTACAGATAAGAATCTGAAACACAGGGAATCCAGGACCGATAAACCCCTCAGGACCAACAATGAGAATAGAGATACCAGGAGGATAAGGGGAAGATGGGGGAGAAAGGGGGAATCGATCACAAGGATCAACATATAACCTCCTCCCAGTGGGACGAACAACAGAAAAATAGGTGAAGGGTGACAGAGGATGATGTAAGATATGAAAATAATAATCTATAACGTATCAAAGGTTCATGAGGGAAGGGAGGGTGGGGGAGGAAGGGGGGAAATGAGGAGCTGATATCAAGGGCTCAAGTAGAAAGAAAATGCTTAGAAAATGATGATGGCAACATATATACAAATGTGCTTGACACAATGGATGAATGTATGGATTGTGGTAAGAGACGTAAGATCTCCCAATAAAAGTATTTAATAAAAAAAAGGTCTTGTGCAGCAGATATACCTAATGCAGCTTTTTTCTTAATCTCCTGACTGCTGCTTTCATGAGCATTGATTGTGGATCCAAGCTAGACAAAATTCTTGACAACTTCAACTCTTTCTCAGTGTATCACAATGTCAGATATTGGTCCAGTTATGAGGATTTAAGTCTTCTTGACATTGAGTTATAATCCATCCTGATGGCTGAAATCCTTGATCTTCAGCAACAAGCGCTTCAAGTCCTCTTCACTTTCAGCAAGCAAGGTTGTGTCATCTGCATGCTGCAAGTTTTCAACTAGCCTTCCTCCAATCCTGATGTCACATTCTTCTTCATATGACCCAGCTTCTCTGAGGATTTGCTCACCAAACAGACTAAGTGAGGAGACAACCCTGGCACACACCTTTCCTGATCTTGAACCATGCAGTATTCCCTTGTTCTGTTTGCACAACTGCCTCTTGATCCATGTACAAGTTCCACATGAGCACAATAAAGTGTTCTGGAAATCCCCTTCTTCTCGAGATTATTCAGTTTGTTATGATCCTCACGGTGAAATGCCCTGGTATAGTCAGTGCAACACAAGTAAATACCTTTCTAGTGTTCTCTGCTTTGAATCAAGATCCATCTGACATCAATAATATCCTTGCCTCGCCTTCTTTGAATCTGGCTTGATTCTCTGGTAGCTCCCTCTTGATGTACTGCTGTAAACTTTGTGGGATGATCTTCAGCACAGTTTGCTTGCATCTGGTATTAGAGATAGTGTTCTATAGTTCAAACATTCTGTTGGGTCTCCTTTTCCTGGAATGGGTACGATTATGGATCTTTTCCAGTCAATTGGCCAAGTAGCTGTCTTCCAAAATTCCTGGCATAGACAAGTAAATGTGTCCAGTGTGTCCTCAACTTGCTGAGACATTTTAATGGGTATTCCATCAATTCCTGGAGCTTTGTTTTTGGCTAATGTATTTAGCCAATGATTGAACTTCTTCCTTCAGCACTATTGGCTTTTGCTCTGAAATAGTGGAATGTCAACTAATTCTTTTTGGCACAGTGACTCTGTATTTTTTTCATCTTCTTTTGATGCTTCCTGCTCACAGAATCTTTGCTCATAGAATCTTTCAATACTGCAACTCAAAGCCTGAATTTTTTCTTCAATTATTTACATTTCAGATATGCTGAACATGTTCTTCTTTTTGGTTTTCTAACTCTAGGTTTTTGTAATCTTGTGTTGTGCCTAGTACATTAAAATTTAAAGAAAATGTTAAAAGATGCTGTGTTGCTAAGCCGGTCTCATGGTAACGCTGTATGACAGAGTAGAAGGGACTCATCGAGTTTCCTAGGCTGTAATCTTTATGGGTGCAGGGTGCCAAGTCTTTTCTCTCATGGAACACATAGTACATTTCAACTGGTGCCGCTTTTGTTCACATTCAGTACTTACCAATGATACCACCAGGGCTACTTAAAAGAACAAAAACAACAATCGAAACCAATATCCTAAACCAATTATAGCCAAATCTCTTGAGGGATGGGGCCCAGATGTTTCTAAAGTTCTCTAGGGTTGGAAAGCATAGAAGTTTCTCAACTTTTCCTCATATCTCTCATTTTAACTGTAGGTCCATCCACAGCTACGGTTGTCATCTCAAGGTCACCAAAAATGTGTCCAAACCTGATGCCACTACGACCTCGCCAACGTAGCGTAAACTTAGCTTTCACTGACATTGAGCCTGACTCATCGTGACCCCATAGGACAGAGTAGAACTGCCCTTGTGGGTTCCCTAGACTGTCTGCAGGAGACGAAAGTCTCATCTTTCTTCTACTGAGCAGCTGGTGGATTTGAACGGCTGACCTTGCAGTTAACTGCCCAATATGTAACCCAGCACCAGGGCTCCTTCCAATAGAGGGTAGGCCATCTTTTTTTTTTTCCAAAGGAACTACCCTAAGTTAGAAACAGGCAAAATGCCTTCATCATGTCTCAGTTTACTTCCATTTAATACTGGATGGGAGTGACCAAATTCCCAGGATCCCTATGATGGGGAGCTGATTACCAAAACCACTTTCTGGGGAATCTGAGCCTTCTGCAGCACTGAAGTGCATCTTGAGTTCTAGGTCAGATTTAGCTGACGTTGAGTCACACAAGAAAGTTTCTTTTGTGTCTGAAGATAGTTGTACTATGAGCAATCACCAGTCACTCAGCAGCTGTATTGTAATCGCCTTTGATTTGAAGTTGTAATTGGCTTTGCTCAACTTGCTTGTAGGAGAAGAGACTCTCCTAGAAGTCCAGCTTAGAATGAGCCCAGAGGATTGTAGGTGTTGGCAGGGTCTTCGAAGGGTGTTTCTTACATGAAAAGCCAGACTTTGTATCCTCTCATTGCATAACATATTGCTTCCTCTGGCTCTTTAAAAAAACAATACAAAACAAACAAACAAAACCACGAGGCAGTGTGGTGAGTAGGAAATCTTTGGAGCGGCATTCTGTCAACACCATCGACCCGACACAATAACTAAATGGTGAGCAGTGACTTGACAAAGCAATCCCAGGAGGAGAGGGGCCAGGAAGATAAGTCTAGTCTACAGATACCAGATCAGCCCCCCAAATTTCTGTCCGCATGTATCAAAGAAAGAAATTGAGAATTCCATTCTTGTTTCCTTTCCCTACTCCCTTCTCTTCAGGTGGAACATTTTGCTCCTCCCCTCTCCTCCTAGGTTCACCCTTTATGCTCATTCTAACCTGCTATGTTCCCATGTTGAAGGTGAGAAGGGTGGAGGCCACATGGGATAATTTGTTTCAAAGTCTACACTTTCAAGAGAGTCTTTACCAGAAGAAAACGTTGATTGTTATTCTTTAGTTCCTCTGAGTCTCACTGTGGGAGCCCATGGGCGATTCAAGACTGTGACCTTTTGGAGACAGATCACCAGGCCTGGCCAAGGCACTCCTGAGAGTCTGAACTGCCAATCTCCCAGCTGGTAGCTGAATGCTTAACAATTTGTAGTACGCTGAAAAACCTTTTACTCTTGAGCCTCAGCTTTGAAATTGGGCTCAAGTCAAACAATTCTCAAGCCAGCACTTTAAAGTCAATCTCCTAGAGAATCACTGACATTAATGATAATCATCATGGATGAAATAGGCTAAATTAATAACAACAACAACAATAATAATAATAGCTCTTCTGACTCATGGTACCCTATATACAATAGACTGAAATGTTGTTGAGTGCTGCATCATCCTCACAGCGTCAGTGTGTTAGAGTCTATCATTGTAACTACTGCGACAAAGCATCCCACCAAGGGCCTCCCTCGCCCTTGTTGGCCTTCTATTTCACGAAGTACAACGCCCTCCTCCAGTGACTGATCACTCCTGATGAGGTGTCTAAAGCAAGTGAGTCATGGTGTGTTTTGCTGTGATCCACAAATTTTCATTGCCTAACTTTTGGAAGCAGATTGCTGGGCCTTTCTTCCTGGTCTCTCTTAGTCTGGAAATTCGGTTGAACCCTATGTCCACCATGGGAGACCTTGATGGAATTTGAACCATGTGGACATAGCTTCCAGCATGAGAGCAACACACAAATCTGAAACCTCCGTGTGGCAAACTGACAAGTGAATGGTGGATAATGTGGTGATGACATAATTTCATGTCAATTCGAAGATAGGAAAGTGTAGGGGTGGTATTCAACCTGTCATTCAGGTCACAGTCTGATGGTACCTCCTGGTGGGCCTGGCCTTCTCTTAAAGAGTGACCAGGGAACCCCCTCTCTCTCTGTCTTGACCTTCCTTCTTGCTGACCCGGAGTGCTGCTAAAGCCTTGAGATAATTTCCACCAACATTGGATCCACACAGCTTTGCACCCACCGGCCTGTGATCTTCTGCATTCTGTATCATTGCATGTGATTGTGTGAGTCTGAAAAGGGACTTATCGACTAGCATCAGACTTAAGGACTGGGCTGCAATGCTTTCTTGATGTATAATTACTTCTTGATATAGAGTTCTTTCTTGAATAACATGAATGAGTATTATTGGATTTGTTTCTCTAGTCCACCCATCCTAACACAGATAACAATAATAGCCAGCATTTATAGGATTGATTATTCTTCAGGCAATGGATCCTCATCAGATTATATAATTATCCCTATCACCCTGAAGAAAGAAGCCACATTGCCAATAAGTTGATTCCGACTCAAAACGATGATATAGGACAAAGTAGACCTGTTCTATAAGGTCTCAAAGGCTGTAGTCTTTATGAAAGCAGGCTGTCCTATCTTTCTCCCATGCATTGGTGGGTGGGTTTGAACCATCAAACTTTGGGTTAGCAGCTGAGTGCTTAACCACGTGCCAGCTAGGTATAATTTGTTTCATTTTTCAAATGAATAAATAAAGGCCCAGACATTTGAATGGCTGGCCTTGGGTCTCATGCGCATTAGGAAGTAAATGAAGCTTTGAAACCAGATCTTCCTTATTAGATCTTGATGTCTTTGAAAACCAAAGTTGGTCTTTTATGCCCCTACGTCTAAGGCAAAGTTGCTGACTCTTCGTGGTATTTGCTGTCCTTATGCGGACCCTTCAGATGAAGTCTTTTATCTTCCGTCAGTCTCATATGTGCCTTAGTTAGCTAGTGCTGCTAACACAGAAATACTGTAGATAGGTGTCTTTAACAAATAGAAATGTGTTCTCTCAAAGTTTAGGAGGTTAGAAGTCCATGTTCAGGGAGCCAGCGCTGGGGAAGGTTTGCTATCTCAGTGCCTTTTGGAGGAAAGTCCTTAGCTCTTGTTTGAGGGTGATGCAGCTGGAGGAACTGGGGAAAAATTCACATCTTGAGTTGCAAAAGTAAAATATTAATTGAGCAAGATAATAGATGACTAAGGAAACACCAAAAGACAATGAAAGGACTACATAGAATCACTGTACCAAAAAGAGGTCATTCTGCCTGGTGGGGTTTGATCAAGTATAATGTAGCTGAGAGAAATTACTGAGAGCAGAATGAAGGCTGAACATGATAGTGGGACTGGAGAAAAGGAAAAGGAAACAGAGGAAAGAGGAGGTAAAATATATATATAGAGGTATAAATACAGGCACATATGTAAATATATTTATATAAACGACGGGGATATAGGTCTATGCACATATATTTATATGTTAAGTATTAAGGTAGAAAATGGAGATTGGGCCTCTACTTAAGTACTCCCTCAGCACAAGAACACTTTGTTCTAATAACCTGGCATTCTGTGATACTCACCTTCCTAACATGATTGCTGAAGACAAAATGGGTGCACAAGCAAATGTGGTAAAGAAAGTTGATGGTGCCTGGCTATTAAAAGATATAGCATCTGTGGTTTTAAACGCTTGAAGATAAACAAGCGGCCATTTAGCTTAGAAGCAACAAAGCCTACATGGAAGAAGCACACTAGCCTGTGTGATCATGAGGTGTTGACAGGATCAGGTATTAAGCATCAGAAGACCCAAGACAAATGATCATATTGATGTAAATGAGGTGGGTAGGAGTCGGGACCCAAAGCCCATCTAGACAATTGGACATCCCCTCACAAAAGGGTCACAAGGAAGGGACGAGCCAGCCAGGGTGCAGTATAGCACTGACAAAACATACAACATTCCTCTAGTTCTTTAATGCTTCCTCCCACCCCACTATCATGACCCCAGTTCTACCTTACAAATCTAGCTAGACCAGAGCATGTACACTGGTACAGATAAGAGCTTTTGACACACGAATCCAGGACAGATAACCCCTTCAGGTACAGTATGGGAGTAGCGATACATGAGGGTAGGGAGAAGGTAGGAGGAGAATGGGGGAACTGATCGTACTGATCGACATAGACTCCTCCCCCGAAGAGTGACCAACAACAGAAACATGGGTGACGGGAGACAGTGGACTGTGTAATATATGAAAATAATTATAATTTATCAAGGGTTTGTGAGGGTGGAAGGGCAGAGGAGGGAGGAAAAAATTGAGGAGCTGATGCCAAAGGCTCAAGTAGAAAGAAAATGTTTTGAAAAGGATGATGGCAACATATATACAAGTGTGCTTGACACAATGGATGTATGGATTGTTATAAGAGCTGTAAGAGCCCCCAATTAAAAATAAAAGTTGACATTCAACCATTTCAAGAGGTGGCTTATGATCAAGAATTCATGAAGGACAGAGTCCAAGCTGCACTGAAGGCATTAGCCAAAACAGAGATTCAGGAATTGACAAAATACCAGCGGAAATATTTCATCAAGCTGATGAAGCACTGGAAGCACTCATTCACCTATGCTAAGAAATCTGGAAGACAGGTACTTGGCCGACCAACTGGAAAGATCAATATTTGTACCCATTCCAAAGAAAGGTCACCTAACAGAATATGGAAATTATCAAACAATATCACATGGAAATAGAATTTTGCTGAACAAAGGTTGCAGTAGCACATTGACAGGGAGCTGTCGGAAACTCAGGCCAGATTCAGAAGAGGAAGTAGCACTAAGCATATCATTGCTAATGTCAGCTGCATCTTGGCTCTAAGCAGAGAATACCAGAAAGATGTTTACTAGTTTTTATTAACTATGCAAAGATATTTAACTGTGTGGATCACAAAGAACTATGGGTAGCCTTGAGAAACATGAGAATTCCAGAAGACTTAATTGTGCTCATGAGGAACCTGTACATGGACCCAGAGGTAGTTGTGTGAACAGAACAAGGGAATAGTGTATAGTTTGAAACCAAGAATGATGTGTGTCAGTGTTGCATTCAGTGGTGGAATTCAAATAATTTAACAACTGGCTCACTGTCCTAATGACTATTTTAAGATATATATATATGTGTGTGTGTGTGTGTGTGTGTGTATATACCCACCAAATTTATTATTTCATACAGTTAATACATAAATAAGGGTAAAAGAAGTACCAATATCTGCCAGACCAAGCCATGGTATTTTCAATGGCATGCTATGCATGTGAAAGTCCCGTAAAGATTGGCAGTCTCAGAAAGCCACAGGAGCGGTTCTGTTCTGTCATGTAGGATCTCTATGTGTTGTAATGGATTCTTGACAGGAGTAAGTTTAACCTGTATACCTTTGGATGTAATTGAACTAATTTTATATAATGTGATACAATCACTTTCCACAATCCAACATGCGATCAATCAGTTGAGGGCCTGTCAGTCGGGTGGACCTAACCCTAACCACTTTTTCGCGGAATAAAGAGCGCATAGCCACAGAAGCACACTCAGACACATGTTGGGGAAGAGAGGTGCAATGTGGGAATCTCCAAGAACCAGTGGATGCCCAAGGATGAGGACGAGGAAGGAAACAATATGACCCAAACCTTGATTGATCTTTTAGCCTTCAGCATTTTTAGAAAATAAATGTATAGTCTTTAAAACCAACTACTTGTGGGATTTCAGTTACAGGAGCACTAGAACACTTACTAGCCAGAGTTTGGAGTGATCCTTCTAGAAAACCCCGATGGCTTCCCAAAGGGTCTAAAATTTCCACCATCAGAATACATCTTCACTGAGGTATAAATGTATAAGTTATAAATGTAATGCTGTTATCTCAGAAAAAGAAAATATGAACTCATGAAATTTTGCATAGAGCATAAATATTCATTAATTCTAGTGGATGCCTTCTGAAACAATATGCAACCTTGTGAGAACAGTATTGTGAAATACTTATCTTTATGATATTGACTAACTTTGATGAGCATAATGCATTCCGGTCTTTTCTATGTCGTGAGGTATTTAACATTCTCATTATTTTACTTTTAGAGATGCTTAATTGTCCATTGTGTGTATGTACCAGAGTTTCCTTATTCATTCCTTCACAAATGGGGTTTTCATTTGTTCCCATCTTTTTGCTATTTTAGAAATTGCTGTGATAAACATGGGTTTGCACACATTTATTCATGTTTTGTTCACTATTCCTTTGGGGTACATAGTGAGTAGAGAGACTGTAGGGTCATATGATATTTCTATTTGTATTTGTTTAAGGAAGAATACTCTTATAATATGATTTATAACAATGATGACTTACAAATATATATGTTAGTCTCACTTAGGAATATATGTATATCTATTTCTGCATATATTAAGGATCCCTGGTAGTGTAATGGTTCTGTACTGGGCTTACCAGGAAAGTGAGCAGGTTGAAAACCACCAGCCTCTCTGAGGGAGAATGATGGGCTTTCTACTCTTGAGAACCCAAGTTGGGCATCGTGCTACAGTCTCAGAAATCCACAGGGGCAATTCTATCCTGTCACTAGTCAGCTATGACTAGTGAGCCAAGAGAAGCCCCCAGCCTGACCTCTGACTCATGGGCTTAGAGTGTGCCTGCCTCTGCAGCAACGTGAGCCATAGCCTTGATAGAAGTCTTTCTAGAAACAAATATAAGCTTCATTCGCTTTGCTTCTCTTGAGAACCCAGCCAAAAATGGACATCGTGCTTAATAAAGTTGAGGGTTAAGGGGAAAAGATGAAGACCCTTAATGCGAAGGATTGACCCAATGGCTGCAACAATGGGTTCAAACATGGGGACAGGCTTATATTCAGCACCAGGCAGTGTTTTGTTCTGTTGTTCACAGGCTTGCTATGAATTGGAACTGACTCGGTGGCATCTAACAGAAAACACACACAAACCTATAAATGTCAGCAAATATACGTGAATAATATACAAATGAATAACTTAACATGACCTATCAAAATTTATCTCAGGATAAGATAATGAAAACCATTAATATAATAAAAATTAAAAGTATCCCAAACTATCAAGTTGATTCTTATCTATAGTGACCCTTCAGAACAGACTAGAACTACCCCAAAGAGTTTTCCAGTCTGTAATTGTTAGGTAGTTGGATAGGGGATTGTTCCTTTACATGCCTAGGGGCCCCCTACAGAAAGTTGGAAGCCGATACAGGCTAGAGGGATGCACAAATTCAGGCCTTTGAGACAGGAAGCCGGTACACTCGGGAGGACCCCCATACAGGTCAGGTGAGCTTAATTCAGCAATGGGGTGAACCAGTACCATCGACTACGCCTCCCAGCGGAGGGCCCTGAAAAGCCAGAAGCTGAAGCCCACCTGTCTTTCCAGCTGCTCCTCGGCCTGCTGCGGTTTGTCTGGCTTCAGGTCTCCACCTGTGGAAGTGAAGTGCCCTGAGGTGCCTGTGTCTAACCTGACACGCCCTCTATCCTTTATGAAAACTCACTCGGATCACAAACCAGGCTTTAATGTGAATTCTTGCTTGTGCGAGGCCAAAGACTGAGGGATTTCCACCGGAGGAATCTAGCATAATCTCGCACGTGCTCTCTTTGAATACAACCATTGATTATGATCACAGAATCTGTGGGCCAGGGACTTGGACAGGGGATGTAAGAGATGGCTTGTCTCTTGTCCTATGACGTCCACGATTTCATCTGTAAGTCCCAAAGGCTGGGGCGTGGACTTGACTGAAGGCTGTTTCACTCACATTTCTGAGATTGATCCTGGTTCTCAGCTGGCTTGGGGCAGGCAGGGGTTCGTCATTCATTCGCTTATGTGCCTCCCCATGTCATCTTTTTGTCTGCTGGACTTGTGGTTTCTGGGTAAAAATGTACAGAGCAAGTTAGTTTCCACGCACCAGTTTACACACGCTTTCTTTTGTTCCTGCCGCTCCCTACTGTCACACCGCTCTTCCCACTTCCTCCTGCATTCCGTCTCCATTCATCCTTCTCCTCTGCCTTCTGAACGTTGTTCTTAGATAAGTGCTGCCCTTTGGGCCTCATCTGGCTAATTGTGATGATGAACATAAAGTTGTTCACTGGTGTGAATTGTTCACCGAGTAGCCTGCCTATTGTTTGGCCCAAAGTTGATTCCCAGGTGAGGGTGGGGCAGGGGGTGGGGTGGGGCAGGAGGGTTGCTGCGGAATGGCTTCGGTAGGTTATATACTCTATAGGAGCAGACCTCCAGCTCCTCTCTCCCTTGGAGGGACTGACAGGTTAAAACTGCCAAGCAGCTAGCAGCATCATGCGTTAAAACCACTGCGTCAGGGATTCCTAAGATGTGCATTGCAACATGAAGCTAACAACAAATGTTAGATGAAACTATAGCGATCTTGTCGTTTTGAAAAAGAATCAAGAGAAAAAACCAGATGCTCAGTAGAGTCACTTTTGTTTGCTACTTGATCTGAAATGCTGGTCCTTGCATTCGGGAAGAAAACAGAACTAGGAAGTGGGAGAGTTTCTCGATCAAGAAGAGACCAAGAGTCACAGAGATGGATGGATTCCTTCCTGCTTTTCAATAGGGAGACCCCGATCTAAAGGGAGCACACACAGACCTTGTTTGGGGACAGGGCCAGTGGGAGTGTTAGATGCAGTCAGATCATTCTAAGAATTATCCCAGGACAGACAAAGGAGGACCCAACCCCCAGGAAAGGGGACTGGCAGGGAAGAAGTGGCAAGCTGGCTTCTGCCAGCTGGCTAGACCCATAGGGAACAGGGAACAGGGAAGCTCCCAGTCCCCAAGTGCTCCGGGGCCAAGAGGGTCAAGTAAGGACCCCGTCTTGTCATGGTATATGTTTGCTAACACCTTCTAGGGGAGAACACTAGGGCAAGAGATTCCAGTACTGTGCTAGGCTGCCTTGTCATGGCTCAGGACAGCAAGAGGGTGTGTACATTCATTCCTAATTGGATCCTCCCTTGACAACCTCCCTGGGTTGGGAATAGAATATACAGGGCAGGTCTCCACAATGTCGGCTATGCCTGTTAAGGAGAATAAAGGACATTATAAAAGACACCATTGTGTTTGAAATACGTAAAAGAAAGGTATTCTGTTTAAGCTTTTGGCACAAAAGATAATTCTGGGTTCTTCAATGGATCTAGCCCTAGGAATGGGCTGGATGGAAGGCTAGAAATTCCAAAACATCAAATGTCACTGATCAAAGTTCTAAAACCTGGACAGAATGCACGGAGCAGCTATTTGAGGACTCTGGAAGGTCCGTAGTAGCATATGGACTGGGAAAAAGACCTACAACTGAAATACTATTGTATTTCAGAAAACTTTATTGTCGTTTCCAGTACCCTCTGGCTTGAACTCAGTGCGCTGGGAGTGGGCCGTACGTGGGAAAAGAGAACAATTGAGGTTGAGTCCTCCATTCTGGCTTGAGGAGTGGCGCTGGGCACTAAGAATGACCAGAGCCAGTGTGGGAAATCTCCTTCAGCTCTTGTTTGTTCAGCTAGATCCTATTCCCGTGGCAGTAAAGGTAGCCATGGCAATGCAGCCGACGGGGCCCAAAGTGTGAGGAGAGAAACAATCTTCTCTGTACCTTTTGTTCCTCTTCCACATTATGGCCATACATTTTGTACCTCTATTTCTCTCCGTTGCTCGGATGTGATCATTTTGATGGATTTAGCTGGGTTGTTCTGACATTCCTGTTTTGCTATTGAGACTATCCAGATGGGCTTGTCTTTCCATGATTTCCCCTCAGCTCCAATATCCCCATTTGAAAATTCCCAAATCTAAAATTCACTTCCTTCTTTCTTTTTTAATGATACCTTCTATTTCTCTCTTTGTTTCAAGTTTGTCTGTGATTGCTTGATGAAGCATTTCTTTAAAGATAGCTGCTTTAAAGTCCTTATCAAATAATCCCAGCATCTGAGTGATTCAGATCAGATGATTGTCTTTTTGAGTTGACGCTGTCTGCTTTTCATAAACCGAGTGATTTTGGATTCTTCTCTGGACATCTGGATTATTCTGTTCTGAGACCTCAGACACACAAACCAACCCCGTGGAACACGTTGATATACTTGTTCCTGTCAGGAGCCTTCCCAGTAAGGTCTAGGAATCAACTTCCAATTTGCCTTCTGTGGGCCACAGTGCCAACGTAAGTTGTTTCTAGAGTTGTGTAGGATGACGTACAGCTGTCTTGTGTTTATACCAAAGGAGCCCCGAGGTGCTGTGGGTTGCTCCTTGGGCTGCTAACCCAATGTCAAAGTCAGCAGTTAGAAACCATTAGCTGCTCCGCCCAAGAAAGACGAGGCATCTGCTCCCATCAGAAACCCAAAGGGGCCATTCCCCTCTGTCCTCTATGGTTGCTAGGAGTTGGAATTGAGTCGGTCACAGTGGGCTTGGTTCTGGTTTTTGTGAAGGTACCAGCAAATGCTCTATCTGGTATTTGGACCGTGATATACTTGCTAATTCAATTCTCAGTCTTTGGTATGCTCACTGACTGCTAACTGCAAAGGTCAGTGGTTCTAACCCAGCTGCTCGGCAGGAGAAAGATGAGGCTATCTGCTCCTATGGGTCCTTGAGATAACATTAAAATATACATGTGCGGGATTTATATAACTAAACCACTGCCTAGAGTCACCCTTGAAAGGTTATCCACAAATGATTTTGTTTCTATGATGGCATTGTATATAGTGACGAGGAACAGAGCCCAGAGTTAGGATGGGGCAGGGTGACTATAAAGCATGAAAGAGTTTGTAAGAGTGATAGAGTGGCATTATATCTTGAATGTTGTTTTAACTACACAAATCTACACGTGTACACATGTACAGCAAAACCATCAATGTTACTGTATGATAGTTTGACAAAGTCAGACTGAGGGGGAGAAACCCTCCTTGTTAGAAAAAGCAACATTTGATTCATGACAAAGACGGCTAGTTTTTCCTCAGTTACATCTGGTCTTCCTTCCCATATGCAGCCCCGAGCTGACAGCTGGGCACATGGGTGCTATTCTGCAGATTCTGTTTCCCAGACTCTCTCAGGTCAGGTGTGCAACCATGAGATGAAACTCAGGCCAAGGAGACGTGAGGGGTAAAAAGAAAAAGGTGTCAACATTGAGTCCCCTAATTAAAATTAAGTTCCTTTTCTGGACTTCTTTCCTTCCCCTTTCTCATGGGATGGGAAACAGCAACGTCAGAATCGATTAACTGGATGGAAGCCACAGGCAAATTTGTCAGATTGACCCTGAGACCTGAGTCTCTGAATGACCTCCTGATAGACAGTTCACAGCTATCTACCACCCAACCTGTGAACTACTACGTGAGAAAGAAATAATATTCTTTCTTACTTACACCCCGCTTTTCCCTGGAGGTTCTTTGTTATAGCGGCTAATCCCACACCCTAACAGACACATTCCTAACAGGATGAATGATATAGGTCCTAGATGGGGCAAGTGCTTATTAGGACCTGTTTTACTCTGCCACTCAAGTGCCTGCCTTAATGAAATGCTAAGAGAATGTACTACGAGGCGTTTATTCTTTTGAAGGACTTGGGGGCTACACAACATTGTGGCCATATGTAATTTTAAGGAAGGAAAGAACTGTGGTTACCAACGTGCAGCGACTGTGAGGTTGTTGCTGGGTCTGTCCTTTCTAGCTGCCCCTTTTCATCATCTAAGCTCACTTCTTGGCCTCTCTGTCTTTGGTACGCTCTCTGCTGGACCTCACTGTTCGGATGCCCTGCTCGCTTCAACCTGCCGTCCTGCTTGCATTGGCATCTGGTCCTCCCTCATCGACTTTATGCTGCTTGTCCTCTCTGACATGGCGTTTACGCAGCTGTTCTTACAGCTGTCTGGGCCTGATCACAGGGATATTCTCAGTAGTCATTATAAATACGATTCATCCACATGGGTACTCTGGCGGTAGAGGGAAAAGACCCCCAATTCAAGTGTTTTCCATAGAGGCCCTCTTGGTTAAGTCTTAAACAGGACAAAGATAAGACATGGACAAATTATCTAATGACATGGACAAATTATCTAATAAAAGGGAACCGTTTGCATGAAGCCATAATGATGGCTGAAGGATTCATGGGCAACTTGGCTCATTACAAACATGCAAAGCAAAGCATGAGGATTAGTGGCAGATGTCTAGCAGGGAAGTAACATGGAAGAAGCACACCAGCCTGTGTGATCATGAGGTGCTGACAGGATCCGGTATTAGGCATCAGAAGACCCAAAACAAACAATCATATCCATGCGAACGAGGGGAGTTGGAGTGGAGACCCAAAGCCCATCTGTAGACAATTGGACATCCCTCACAGAAGGGTCACAGGGAAGGGATGAGTCAGCCAGTGTCCAGTATAGCACTGATGAAACACACAACATTCTTTTAGCCTTTTAATGCTTCCTCCACCCCACTTTCATGACCCCAGTTCTTACAAATCTAGCTAAACCAGAGCATGTACACTGCTACAGATAGAGCTCTGACACACGGAATCCAGGACAGATTAACCCTTCAGGAACAGTAATGTGAGTACTGATACCATGACGGTAGGGGGAAGGTGAGGAGGTGGGGGGTGAAAGAGGGGAAATGGGGGAAACGATCACAATGATCGGCATATAACCACTACCTCACCCCCTTGGGGGGGGGGGAACAACTGAAACATAGGTGAAGGGAGACAGTAGACAGTATAAGATATGAAAATAATAATAATTTATAATTTATCAAGGTGTCATGAGGGTGAAGGAGAGGGTAAAAAAAGAGCTGATACCAAGGGCTCAAGTAGAAAGAAAATGTTGATGGCAACATATGTACACATGTGCTTGACAAATTGGATGTATGTATGGATTGTGATAAGAGCTGTAAGGGCCCCCAATAACATGATTTAGTTTAAAGAAAGAAAAGATTAGTGGCAGATTAATTCATCACTGCTGCAGGCAGAAATGGACCAAGAATGGGATTTGTATATTATTAGAGATTAGAAAACTTTATAGAGTTGGTTCTGGGCCCCTCTGACTCCCTGGGCTGGATTAGAAGGCATGATCACGCAGTTCTAGATCCCAGTGTCCATTAAGGGCACTCCCAGGCAAGTCTCTGAGGCCAAGACTGCTCCCCCCGGGGCTGGGTCCTTGAACCCACTTCAAAGCTAACTCATAAGCTCACTGCCGCCGACTCAGAGCAGCCCTGGAGGGCAGGGTAGGACTGCTGGTGTGGGACTTGGGACTGTCACGCTTTACGAGAGTAGAAAGCCTCGTCTTTCCTCATGGAAAGGCTGGTGCTTCCAAAATGCTGACCTTGTTTCTGAGACTGTACATCTCACAGGAACAGATACTTTAAAACATTTTTTACCTTTTCAATTTACCTTTTTTTAGTCCCTCAATCCACAAGTTAGCACCCATATCAAAGGCAAAGGCCCTGAGCCAAGCTTAGAACCCAAACAAACACACACATGAACAGCTCTCCCACTTCTTACGCTAGGGCAGTGGTTCTCAGCTTTCCTAATGCTGCGACCCTTTAATACAGTTCCTCATGTTGTGGTGACACCCCCCCCCCCCCCCCCCAACCATAAAAGTATTTTCATTGCTACTTCATTGCTACTATTATGAATCGGGTGACCCCTGTGAAAGGGTCATTTGACCCCCAAAAGGGTTGTGACCCACAGGTTAAGAACTGCTGCTCTAGTATTATTTGTTCTAATTTCTTTTTAATACCTTTGTCTCTTGTTCTTTCC
The DNA here is from genome assembly GCF_000313985.2 of Echinops telfairi. Taxonomy (NCBI): domain Eukaryota; kingdom Metazoa; phylum Chordata; class Mammalia; order Afrosoricida; family Tenrecidae; genus Echinops; species Echinops telfairi. The sequence goes on along the minus strand of NW_022103928.1, from coordinate 59,461,962 downwards.
TCCCTTAATTTTGGTATCTAAACTTTAATTTCTTCTTTTTAATTTAAAAAAATCCTTTTTGGGGGGCTCGTACAACTCTAATCATAATCCACGCATACATCCATTGTGTCAAGCACATTTGTACATTTGTTGCCCTCATCATTCTCAAAACATTTGCTTTCTACTTGAACCCTTGGTATCAGCTCCTCATTTTTCCCCTCCTTCCCTGCCCCCCTCCCTCATGAACCCTTGATAATTTATAAATTATTATTCTTTTGTCATGTCTTACACCATCTGCCGTCTCCCTTCACCCACTTCTCCACTGTCCGTCCCCCAGAGAGGGGATTATATGTAGATCCGTGTCATTGGTTCCCCCTCTCTACCCCACCTTCCCTCCACCCTCTTGGTATCGCCACTCTCACCACTGATCTCTTTTATTCTCATCTACATGACACTACTCTTACAATTTTTCCCCTCAAATATTATTAGCCATTTCTCCATTATTGCGAAACAAGGCAATTTTGGGGTCTAATTTTAACTTACCCATTAATACTACCTGATCCTTTCCCTTTTCTAGTTTGTCTCCCTCCTCTGACACTTCCCTTCAATTCTTTGATCTCCCCTCCAACGCTTATTCTAACAGTCCCCCATATACTTAATATAAAGTGTATACCACCCCTCTCCTGCACCTTCTGATAGACTCAACTACTCCCACATGACCACATCTCCATAGCACCTCTAATAGCTATACCAAGATGCCAAGGCCACAACAGAAGATATTGGTACACACACACACACACACACACAAAGAGAACTAGATATACAGTATATAACCGAACACCAATCAGAACTAAATGAAATTAAGCAGGCTTGGAATTATCAGAAAAAGAACTGAAAATTATGATGATTGCACTCATACAACAGATGGACAAAGAGACTGAGAGGAAAGGTGGGAAAAAAATAGAAAAGCTAGAAACCTTACTACATGTTTTACAAGATAAACTCCAAACAGAGACACAAAAGTAACACACTACAATATCAGCATTATACAGTACTATAAAAGAACAGAGAAACAGAATTGAAGAGATGGGAACCTGAATTAATGAGCTTGAAGACAAATCTATAAAGGGAGACAAAGGACAGTGTAAGACATGAAATAACAACAATATATAATTGATCAAGGATTCACAAGGATGGGGAAGTGGGGCAGGGAGGGGAAAAAAAGAGGAGCTGATACCAAGCACTCAAGTAGAAAGAAAATGTTTTGGAAATGTTGATGGCAACATATGTACAAGTGTGCTTGATACAATTGAATGATGGATTTGTAAGACCCCCCCAATAAAATGACTAATAAATAAATAAGCCCCCAAAGCCAAAAAGAAAACAAAAGATTGAATACAGTGAGAGAGAAGACAAATCTATAGACTCTAACCTAAAGGAAGAAGAAATAACAAACAATTCAAGAGAAACAGAAAAGCTAGAGAACAAAGTGTGACAGAGAAGAACAACATACACTTCATGGGGATTCCAGAATATGAAGACCCAAACAAAACAATGTACAAGAAGTCCAAGAACTCCTGCAAGAAAGTTTTCCTCAATGCCTATAGGATGAAAATATAATTATCGGTGGGGGGAGGTCAGACACGCAGGTATTCCCCTGCCTGAGGGCAATCAGTTGCCAAACTGCAGTGGGCCCTGCTCCCTGCCTCTGGGGACAATGGACAGGCTCCTTTAGGCGGAGTTTACACCCTACTGATAATGTTCCTATGGTGACCCAGGGAACAGGTCAAGGTTGAGCTGCCATGCTGAATCTGGGATCCACTCATCTTGTCACATGTATACCCCAATCCCTCCTCTTCCTGTTGCGTGTATATCCCTAGACCACCCCATTACTGTGTAACCTATAATGTAACCCCTTCCTGTGACGTATGTCTTTACCTGTAATTGGTGGGCGTGTATGCCCCCAAAAGGTATATAGGCCTGGGTCAGCAATGTAGACCTCTCCCTGGTCGCTCCCCTCTCTGCCCCCTCCTCTCCCGTCCTCTCTCCCTTGTTCCCTTGCCCTCCTTCCCTTCCCCCTCTCTCCACGTGGACTGCCAAGCTGGGCTGAGGTGAGCAATGCTACCGTGTAATGTGTCTGACTGCATTTTTGTATCTCTCATGCTCTCGATGACTTTAATATAATACTTATTTATCTCAACCGTACAATTGTGCTTACTGAACCCATGGGTAGTAGTAGTAGAGGTGGGGGCTGGCTCCCTCATCTCACCCCCCACACTTAATTTAATACTACAATTATCCAGGAAGCTGAAAGAACCCCAATCAGGAGCGATCCCCAATGGAAAACTCTGTAGTGAATGGCAAGGAAAAAATTCTAGGAGCAAAAAGAATAATTACATTCAAGGTGATGAAGGCATGAAACATTGCACGACATGGAAGGACCTGGAAACCATGATGTGAGTGAAGTGAGTCAATCACAGACGGACACGTATGGCACGAGTCCACTAGTATAAGAGAAACACCAATTAAAGAAACCTTAGGGAGGAATTCCCAAGTGAAGGGGTAGTAAGTCGGCCTACCAGTTATTAACCTCTTATATGCACTTCGTGTGAACCACCTGGAAAGAGGAGACTTCACATCAGCTGGGGATACTCCTGCAGGAGAGGGGAAAAGGGAGGAGACCACCTGCTTGATGCCACACCACATTGAGACAGGTGTGACAAACCAGCAGGCCCTCTGCAGGAATAAGAGGAGAACCTCACTGGACACTCAGGGGAGGCACTGATCTGGCTGTTGGTGGGTATGGTAGATAAATGGGGAGGAACAACCACATCGGGAAGGTATGATAAACAGTAATTGTAGGGAACCTAAGGGGAGAATTAAACTGGTTCTATGTTCCTGGCTAGACACTTATTCAAAGTATCTACTTCAGTGAACTGCAAAATGAACTATGCACTACGATGCCCTTAGACACTGGTCTTACAGTGAGCATGGTATCCCCCAAGGCAAGGGCCACAAGAGAAGGACTTGATGTGGAAGCCCAACTGAACAAAGTGGGCCCTCCCTCAAAACTAAATCCTTGGATTTAGGACAGAAATTCCCTGATAGGAGAGGAAGCAAAGGATGGCCACCTTAAGACTGTGGAAATGGTGGTTGTTGGACCTTGGGTGGGACGCCTGGCTTAGTGGATGTCTGAGGAAAGGGGACCCAGAAGCACCATATAGTTAGTATCTGTGGCAGTTACATAATCTCCCGTCAACTTGCGAAGGGGTAGAGTCTAGCCTGTCAACCAGGTCGCATCTTGATGATCTCATTTGGAGATAAATAGCTCACTGGAGGCCAGATACACTCACACACTCTACATGAGACCCACACCGACGCTGAGATGCTTCCACTGCTACTGCATACATAAGACTTCCCACGCGCTGGCCTGTGATCTTCCTGCATTTGGTGTCATTGCATGTGTTGTGTGAGTCTGAAGAGGAAATTATAGACTGGTATCAGACATAAGGGCTAATATCAGACTTATGGACTTGATCTGAACTGGGCTGAGATGTTTTCTTAATATACAATTGCTCTTTTATATAAAGATCTCTCTGGATTTGTTTCTCTAGTCTACCCTGACTAACACAGTGTCTCAATGCTCTCCTTGCATTAATATGACAGGTTTTAATCTGAGTGGCAAGGATCTGCCTTTGTATGAAATGATAAAGGAAAGTTTCCCCCAGCACCAACCCCTATGCCCCATGTAAACAGAGCTCACTCAATTAAAATATCAATTTGTACAAAGCAACAACTCATGTATTGCAGCTTACAATTGGACTACACTTGCATAAACACCTCATATCAATAGTACCTTAAATTCTATTCCATTGGAAAATATATTGGTGTTCTCAATGCGATCGCCTTATACCCCAGGGGGATGATTATCAATGCTTTTCTTTCAGTGGGGGAGGGGGTGATTTGTTTGCTTTTGTTCTTTTTTTTTTGTCATAATATGACTGCCAAAGTAAATCAGAGTCATTCATCACTGGTAGACAAGCAGATACATTCTGGGCTCTTAATTCTAGCCCCATTCTAAGAATAGTTAGTTCTTATAACATGACCCTGCTTGATAAGCACTCTCATGAAGCGATCACTGAAGATAAGGGTGCTACAGCCAAGTGTGGTGAAGAAAGCAGATGGTGCCCAGCGCTCAATTGGAATATTGTCTGGGGGATTAAAGGCTTGTATTCAAACAAACAGTCATCTAAATGAGGTGTCAACTAAGTCCACATCAAAGAAACACACCAGCCCGTGTGATCCAAAAATGATAATGAAATCCAAACATGATGAAGACAAAATCGTCATCAAAAAGTTGATACTTTTAAATTGTGAACACTCAATTTGTAGAAGGCTATGAACAGTGGGAGCCCAAAATCCATCTGAAGACTATCTAATCAGATGAAGCCTCTGGTAGATCTCCTCTGGCCACAGGCAAGGGACTCTGAGAGTTTTACTATCAGACAGAGATGACTGTAAACTTGACCATGGGGGATTGGACCATGGTATAATATAGTTGGTCAGTTGACCAGCCTCTTGACCCAATCTAAATTTGTTCTAGGTTAAAATATTTCTCACTTGTTCCATGACAGAAATTTCTTCTCTCTCTCTTTTTAAATATTGCTGGTGATCTCTTCTTTCTCACGCTTTATTTCTGTCTTTATATTATTTTTTTAATTTATTAATTATTTTTCCTTACTGTTTCATGTTGGTTTTGTTTTTTATTGTTTCCGTTGGATTTCCAGTTTGTGGAGCACAGAAAATGCAGATGCATAGAGACAATAACTAACTGATGCACTAGCTTATGAGGGACAGGCATGGGGTGGGGATGGGGAGGGAAATTGGGAAGCAAATAATGAATGGGGGAAGGGGGAGGGAGCACTAGAAACAATTGCAGTGATGTATATACAACACTTTTTAAAAGCTATTTAACAATGGAAGGGTACAATATATGAATTTTATATTAATAAAGCTATTTTAAAAAAAGATTTTCAGTTTTAGAAACCCACAGGGGTAGTTCTACTCTGTCCTATAGGGTCACCATGAGTTAGAGTTGACTCCTTGGCAGTGATTGAGTGAGCCCAAATAAGTTTGTAAATTTATGGCCGAGAGCAGTGGTTCTCAACCTGTGGGTCATGACCCCTTTGGGGGTGGAACGACCCTTTCACAGGGGTCGCCCGATTGAGTAGCAAAATTACTGTGATGAAGTAGCAACGAAAATAATTTTATTATTTGGGAGTCACCACAACATGAGGAACTAACTGTATGAAAGGGTCGCTGCATGAGGAAGGTTGTGAACCACTGGCCTAGAGTATTTCCCAAAGCGGGGACTTACTGCTAAGTCAGGCTACAACTGGTGACCCTTTGTAAATTCTCTGCTGCCCAGCCTCCCAGGTCCCCTTTAGGCAGGGTTGGGAACTTTTGCCAGCCTTGGACCATTTGGATATCATTCTCTAGCCATGCTGGTCAAGCATTTCATGGCTTCACCCTAATGCGGCGGCTGGGAGAAAGGGGAGTCAGCATGGACTTGATGGCAGTGAGTTGGTTTGAGTTGGTTGTGATGGCTGGGACGGCTTCTCCTTGGTGAGGCATGTGATGTGAGCTGGTGTGGATCCCATCACGGACCTTATAATGCCGTGGTCGAGACATTCCTGACCCCGCCTTAAGAAATGACTATCATTATCTACACATGTCATCTCCTCACTCTGGGAGCTGAGTAAAACATGTGGACAGTCTCATCTTTACCAAACTCTTTTCCAAATCACCGCGAATCCTTCATTTTACATGAGGATTCACACCAGAAAGTCTAAGTGACTTATCAAAACTTTCAGGTACTATGAATACATTGTTTATTATGGACATTTACTTATGTTCCTGGGCTTTATGACTACCTTATAGATCTGTCTTAGAAGAAATACGGCCAGAGTGCTCCTTAGAGGCAAAGATGGCGAGACTTTGGACTGTTGTCTTCAGGAGTGGGACATGGTGTTTGGTAAAGTAGAGGGAGAGAGAAGGTGAACGATCATAAGAAGAAATGCAGGTGCTCATTAGCCGGAAGAGAAAAACAAATTAAAACAACAATGAGATACCACCTCCCACGGAGATGCCTAGCATAACAAAACCCAGCAAAACCAGAAAATAATAAATGCTGGAGAGGATGAGTGATTGGCAAGCTCATGCATTGCTGGTGGGATTGCAGAACTCTGGGTTATAGAAGACTTCAAATGGTTTCTCAAAAAGAACCCAGATATGACCTTCAGTAGCAAGTCTTCTCCACCTTAGAGCTTAAGGCACAGCAGAGGCAGGGTGTACTGTTAGTGGAGCCAGTGAGAGGTGTGGCTGAGGGAGAGCCCCCACACCCCAGGAGGGACTTGAGAGGGCACCAGCACATGCCTCCCAATGCCTATGAATTTCGGGCTCTTATTTGTAGACTGTAGGCTACCTATTTCTCCCCCATCCTGTTAAGTGAGCACCAACCTCACAATCTTCCTGTTAGCAGGCACTTGAGCCAAGCCTACAGACCCGCTGCTTCGGGCTGGAGAAAAACCGGTACAATGTCTTTCTCCTCAGTCTGGGGCACACTGTCCATGGGCCCTGAAACACCATTCTTTGGGTCGTTTGTTATTGGATGCTGTCCAGTTAATTGTACCGAGCATGAAAGAGAGGAACTGCCTCACAAGGTTTTCTTGTCTTTCACCTTTATAGAAGCAGATGGTGGCTGGGGTCGACGCCAACCAGCAACTTTTTAGTCAAGAGCAGATTACTCACCTGTTTGAGTCACCGGGGCTCCTGTGTGGCAGGCTACAAAACCTAGACCAGCTACTTCACCCCTGAACCCTGACTCCTGACTCTGAATGATCTTAACCTGGGACTGAAATCTCACCTAAGGAAGCACTCGTCTTCCAAATTCTCTGAACCCATGTTTCCCAAAGTGGGTGACATGGCCCTCTTGGGTAGGGGGAGGTGGTCCTGGGGCGATCCAGAGGGGCTGTAAGAGCAAATATCTACACCTTACCTTTGATTATGGGCTATTGTACAAGAATTTTTAATTGCCCAAGTGATTTTTCCCCCTGAAAAGGGGGCATAAAGCCAAATACGTTTGGGAACCTGTAGTCCAGAGTCTAGATCAAAAAGGCTCAACAATGAAATGGTCTCCCCCTTGCTGCAGACCAAAATGCCTCTCCATGTTCCTGGGGAGGGGAGGGGGTTGCTTTGGAACCTCTGTGCAGCCAGAAGCCAACAGAACTAACTGCAGGGCAGGAATGCTGCATGACTCCTCTCACCAGTAGCCCTGAATGCCAACCACAAAGTCCTGTTGCCCTTGGACACAAGCAATGAGTCAAGAGGTTCTTGTTGGTGCCTGTTCAGATCAAGTACTTTATGTGAACAGTGTTTCTCGTCTCGACTTCACCACTGTGTCTGAGAGGACCACAAAAGGGTGAAGAGAAACCAGTTGCCTGCGTGGGATCTCTTTCTCCCCTCTCGTCCCTGTTACAGCTATCTGTCCTGGGACCCCACGGGGGGCCTGCTGCTGGCAGCACAGCCTCGGCAGCGGTCTTCCCCATCACACCCCTTTGTGGTTTCTTCTCAGTCACTTCCTCCACACTGGGCCAGCATGTTGCTGTTAGGTGCCACTGAGACAATTCCCAAACATATGGTCCCAAATGACAGAACAGAAATGCCCTATATGGTTTTCTAGGCTGTAATCTCTATGGGACAGGAGCCCAAAGGTCAGCAGTTCGAAGTGCCAGCTGCTCCCTGGGAGAAAGATGCCACTTAGTGCTCCCATACAGAGCGACAGTCTCAAAACTCACAGGGCAGCAGTTCTACAACTACCCCACGGGGTTGTGATGAGTCAGCATCCACTTAATGGCAGGGAGCCTGGGTTTGTTTTAGGAATCTTTGTAAGAGTAGTTCATCGGGTGTCATAGTTCTCTACAGTGTGTCTGTCACAGAAATAACTACCAGTGGGCGGCCTTAACAAAAAGAAAATTACTCTCCCAGTTTAGGAGAATAGAAGTCCAAGTTCAGAGCACTGACCTTAGAGGAAGCTCCTTTGGCCCTAGAAGGAAGTTGTCTCCTTTCAGCATCTTTAGGCCCAGTGTCCCTTGGAGGTCTCCTTGGGTCTTGGCATGAATTGTCCCCTAGGGTCTAGGAGGGTCTCAGTACAAGGACCCTGTGTTGGAAGGACCCCATTCTTCTCTCTGCTTTTCTTTCTTGGTGGCAGTAGATCCACCTGATTTTGGTGCCCGTCCCCCCTATTTTCTCTTTCATGACAGAGAGGTGTGATTCAAGCAAGGGTGTGACATGTGTAGGGGTGGTGATGGAGACAGCAGATGGTGTAAGATATGAAAATAATAATTTATAATTTATCAAGGGTTCACAAGGGTGGGAGTAGGGAGGAGGGAGGGAAAAAGAGGAGCTGATACTAAGGGTTCAAGTAGAAAGAAAATGTTTTGAAAATGATGATGGCAACATATGTACAAATGTGTTTGATTCAATTGATGTATAGTTATAAGAGATGTAAAAGCCCCCAGTAAAATGATTTATTAAAAAAAATAGTGTGTACAGGGAATTCTTCACCAATGGTATATTCTAGGCATGAGGACCCCCACTTATAATCTGAGTTGTGTTCTTTTTTTCAGAGGTAACATATGCTTGTTCTATGTTGTTGTAGTGCTTAATTTTCGGATGTTATCATTCTTAAATATTCACTTCCAGATGTTTAAAGGCCAGATTTACGAAAATGTTGCTAGTATGTTGCTTTAAAAAAAAGTAATCAAAGTTACAATATCAGAGAGAATATTTGTCTCAAACTATCCTTGGCTATCAAGGGTCCCTGACGATGCTGGGTGATAGGGATTGAGTTGCTGAGCAAGGTCCATAGTGTAAGCTCATCAGCTGTTCCACAGGGAAAACAGAGCTATTTGCTCCTGTTAAGATTTAAGATTTATACTAGAGTCTCTGTATAGTGTCACTATAGCAGTGGGAATGATCCTTGGTTATATACATATATATGGAAGAAAGTCCGATAATTAAGAAAGACAACAGCTATGACAATAAATTCTAATTACCTTAAAAGAAAGCAACAATTGAATTTTTAAAAAAAAGATGCATTTATACCTTCCCGACATGATCGCTGAAGACAAATGTGTGCATAAGCAAATGTGGTGAAGAAAGCTGATGGTGCCCGGCTATCAAAAGATATAGTGTTCTGGGGTCTTAAAGGCTTGAAGATAAACAAGGGGCCATCTAGCTCAGAAGCAACAAAACCCACATGGAAGAAGCACACCAGCCTGTGTGACCATGAGGTGTTGAAGGGATCAGGTATCAGGCACCAAAGAACAAAAAATCATATCATTGTAAATGAGGGTGAATGCAGAGTGGAGACCCAAAGCCCATCTTTAGGCAACTGGAGACCCCCTTACTGAAGGGTTGCGGGGAGGAGATGAGCCAGTGTGAGGGTGGAGGGTAGCAACAATGAAACATATAACTTTCCTCTAGTTCTTAAATGCTTCCTCCCCCCACTATCATGATCCCAATTCTAGTTTATAAATCTGGCTAGACCAGAGGATATACATTGGTACAGATAGGAACTGAAAACGGAATCCAGCACAGATGACCCCTTCAGAACCAGTGATGAGAATGGCGATACCTGGAGGGTGGAGGGTAGGTGGGGTACGAAGGGGGAAATGATTACAAGGATCAACATGTGACCTCCTCCCTGGAGAATGGATAACAAACAGAAGAGTGGGTGAAGGGAGACATCAGACAGTGTAAGATATGACAAAATAATAATAATTTATGAATTATGAAGGGTTCATGAGGGAGGGGGGAGGGGAGAGGAAGGAGAAAAATGAGCTGATATTAAGGGCTCAAGTAGGAAGCAAAATGTTTTCAGAATGATGATGACAACAAATGTACAAATGTGGTTGACACATGGATGTATGTATGGATTGTGATAAGAATTGTACGATCCTCCAATAAAATGATTTTTTTTAAAGATGTTTTTGTGGCTAGAGCCATTTAGAGCACTTTTCTAAGAGCTGCATTTTAAAAAGTGGGATTGAAGTCAAAGAAAACTATTGTAACTGATATCTGGTCTTAAATGTATTTGTAAGAATTCTAAGCATCTCTAGACATTAAAAGTAGTTTCTGAGCAAAGAAGCAAAAAAAAAAAAGCATCCGATTTATAGCAAAATGGACTTACCACAGAGTTGCTGGAATGGAACCCAGTCATAAGTCAGGGACTCCCTGTCCCAGAACAGAACACGTGGGCTAAGAAGATGGTGAGGTCACCCGTCATTCCCTTGATGCGTTCATCGTGGTGCAACATTCCCTGAGATCTTATCCGAACTGTAGAACCATGGCTTAAAAGAGTTCTGAACCGATGTACCTCTGTTGCCCATTTGCACGTAACTTTTAACATAATTGAAACAACACTCGAAATTGTTTTATTATGCAGCTTCTTTCTTGTTGGTGGCACTTAGGGTTCTAACTTTAAATGTTGATTTTTTTTTTTTCATTTTCCCCCTCTTCTTCACTGAACATGGGGCACTGATTCATTGTACCTTTTGCATAACCAATTGCTGTTAAGTCAATTCTGATCCGTGTGTGTCAGAGTAGAGGGAAGCTCCATCAGGGTTTAAATGGCTGAGTAAGTGCCAGAACTTCCCGCAGAAGTACTACTGGTGAAATCTCACCTCCAGCCTTTGGTTGGCAGCCAAGCATGGTAACTATTGTGTGTTGTGTTGGCACGTTGTTGTGGTTAGGTGCTGTGGAAACAGTTCTATTAGTGACGCTATGCACAACCAAAACACTACTAGGTCATGGGCCATCCTCACAGTGATGGCTTTATTTAATCTGATTGCTGCTGCCACTCATCCATCTCATTGGGGGAGACCCTCTGTGTCTCACTGATGCGCCACTTTATGAAGCAGGATGTCCTTCTCAAGGGACTGGTCCCTCCTGACAACTTAGTGAGACAAGTCAGTCTTCTGGAATTCCCATTCTTTGCAATGTTATGTCTTTGCCATATACCCCTTCATTTTCCAGCCCACTCACCCTAATGACACGTTCAAGCTTTCCAGAAATTTCCTGAGGTTTCCATGCCTTTACTCTCTACCCCTGCTCCAACACTTCCTAAGTATTGCCAGATTCCTTCATCTAGACGACCGTCATGGTCGTCTAGACCCACCATCATGGTGGGACTTGAAAACTTTTGGTGTTCAACTGTCCTCAAAACGAAGCATAAACTCTCGGATGAGCAGTCAGCACTGCTCCCCTTCTGCCTCTCACTGTGTGTGTCCCAGAGTTGTTTGCAGTGAAGTTGTTGAGCGCTTTCTTTCACTCAGATCCACAATCAGCATTCATGGAAGCAGCAGTCAAGACATCAACTAACGTATTGTCCTGGGCAAATCTACTGCAAGGTGTCACACTGAGGACTGGCCCAAGCCAGGGTGCTCTCAATGGCCTCATCTGTATATGAAGATGGGACAATGACTGAAGAATTGTTGCATTTGAATTATGATGTTGACACAGAATATGGAAAGCACCATAACCTACCTGAGAAAGGGAGGCTACCTAGAGGAAGCCCGACCAGGGTGCTCTTGAGAAGCAAGGGTGGCGAGACTTTGTGTCACACACTTTACACATGCTATCAGGAGAGTTTGGTCGCTGGGAAAGGATATCACGCTTGGTAAATGTCAGGGTAGCCAGCCCCTAACAAATCATCATGGTAGGCACAATTGTACAGCGATAATAAGTGAAGATTATGTAAAATCAGAGAGAATATGAGAGATTGAAATAACGGAGTCAGACACATTTCATGGTAGCATGCTCACCTGCGGTTCCACCTCGGCTCCTCTTGGTGGAACAGGACAGGAGAGAGAGAGAGAGAGAGAGATTGATTTATTGCTAACCAAAGCTTATAAATCTTTTATGGGGGACGTGCAAGCCCCCTAATTACAGGTAAAGACATACGTCACAGGAAGGGGCTGTACCATAGGTAATACAGTAATGGGAGGGGGACAATCTAGGGGTATACACACAATAGAAAGAGGAGGGATTAAGGGTACACAAGTGACAAGATGGGCGGATCCCAGATTCATGACGGTAGCCTAACCTTGATTGTCCTAGAGCTGGAGACTTTATTTAGCCAAAGCTTTCAGGGGAAGCAATCCACTGACCCTAACAGCAGGGAGTGAGTCCTACCCACTGTGGGAGAAACAATGGTGTGTGCTTGTTCTGGAAGGCTGGAGTCTTCAGGGAGATACCTTGACAACCATTTACCATTAGTTGCAAGCGGTGTCCTAAGACTAACATATGTATTGGGGGGAGACGAGCTGGGGAACAGTCTTTCTGTATCCCACAAGTAAAGCTGATAGCCACTGAGGAAGGGGGAGACCACCAATGAGTAGTTGCCACAGGGGACTCCAAATTTAACAAGCATAAGGACAGGGCAGGCCTGGACAGTGTTTTGTACTGCTGTACATAAGGCTGCTATGAGCTGGACTGAACTGCATCGAACAAAAACAGTTATCTCCATGAATCCACCACTGCCACTAGAGTAGGAGCCCTGAAGCATCAATGGGTAAGCTCTTGGCAGCTTCCAGCTGCTCAGTGGGGAAAAGATGTGAGGATCAGCTTTCATAAAGCTTACTCCAGTGGGAACCCAAAGGGGGCATTCAACCTGGCCTATAAGGTTGCAAAGAACCAGGATCAATATGATGGCCAGGGGGGTTGGTTTTTGACTGCTAAATTGATCCTCTTAAATTTCCACCTCTACCTGTTGGAGAGTTTGTTTTTACCTGTTCCTTCTGACCAAAGAGCTGCCCCCCTTTCGCTTTGCTTGCCTGAGCTGCACCACTTTTTAAAAGTCTTGATTCCCTCATGAAGCCTTGTAAGTCTCAGTGGCCTACTACTCTTGCCTACATTTCTGGAGCATTTATTGTTTGTGTCATTCATTTAGCACATAATAATACTTACTGTAGTTTGATTTGTAGCCCTCTCAAAATATGTATTGCAAGTCCTAACCCTTATACCTGTGGTTATACTACAACTGGGGAGTGGGTTTCCTTTGGCATGTTAGTGAGACAGTATTCAGGTAGGGTGTGCCTTAACAATTTTTTCTGAGATTAAGCTAGCAGGAAAAAGCAGAGATGGGGCCAGATAGATGCCACTCCAAGCAATAAGGACTTTCACCAAGATTTGACCAAGGCTCTGGACTTCTAGTCCCTTAAATTGTGAAGAAATAAATGTCTGTTTGTTAAAGTCACCCACTTGTGCCATTTCCGTCACAACAGTGCTCAGTAACTAAGACAGTACTACTTTGCCTTCTCTGCATGAATGTGCTCTTTCCTTCTAGCAGTGGCTGACTATAGTGTGCTCAAACTCACAGCTATCAAGTTGACCATGAATCATAACTGTTTCAGAGAACTGTGTACTCTGATTCAGGGTAGGATTGTCTGATTGTCCTGGTCAGTTTCCAAGACTGTAATGCTAGAGGAGTAGAAAGCCTCATCTTTCTCTTGCGGAGTGACTGGTACAAATGGCGTGCCTTGCAACTAGCAACCTAACTCATAATATATTCAGCTACCAGTGCAGTGGTTTGGAAGTCTTCTGGATCCAGTGGCGTTGGAAGCATCTCAGTGCTGGCAGGGGTCTCCACATGGCTTCTCCAGCACCCAGCACTGCATCAGGGTAGGTCCATGTGGCTTTTCCTTAGGGATGTCTCGCAGGGAGTCAGCCTTGTCAGTAGAGACTCTCCATGGGAGTGAGCAGAGAGTCTCTCCCACCTCCAAGGAGGAAAAACCAGATTTTCCCAGAATTCTCAGGAGAAGGCCATACCCACACAAAGGCCTCAGACTATGATCCGATTGGCAAACTCGACTCTACCCTTTCATTCTTAATCCTACCAAGTCCCAAATTGACAGAGTATGTAACTACCACAGTACCTAATCAGTGCAGTGCTAAGTAATGCCCTTGGGAGCACCCTGAAAGAAGGGCCTGACAATCCACTCCCAGATCACAGCCATCGAAAACCACCGTACTGAGCACAGTCTACTCTTCTACCTGTGGGGTTAACATGAACCAGAATTTATCGCAGTGGGTGCTGGTGGAGGATCTATCTCAAATTTTAGTCTCCTTTTTAAGATACAGTGAGTGGCATGTGAACTTACCAAAGACAGGAAGGTAAACCTAGGAAGCTAGTATCTGATCACATCTCTGAGGGAGAAAGATGAGGCTTTCTAATCCCCTAAAGATCTATAGTCTAGGAAACCTACCAGAGCAGTTCCACCTTGCCTTAAGGCGTTGCTGTGAATTAGAATTGACTCGATGGCAGTGCGTTAGTTTACAAAGTGTCTTGACAAATTAATTCATTTACTGTTTTAGCAATTCAAGGACACGGGCAATATTCTAAGGAGTATCATGGCCTCCTTTTAGGATGAGAAAAGAGGCTGAGAAGGTTACGTACTATGAGACTTAGGCCTAAAGACGACAGACTCGGGACGCTAAATTTAACGGAACATGGACAGACTTTAGGACCTAAACTTAAACAGCCTTAGTTCAAGCACAATGCTATCCACACCACCATGCAGCTGTTAAGAACAGCTGAAGCAATACAAGGGCTTCGTATGCCCCTTGACCGCATCATCTACCGCTTACGCAGTGGAAGGACTTTGGGGAGGAGGAAACTCGGAGCCTGCAAAGAAAACCGGGCTCTCCCCATCTGCGCTTGCGCAGGCGAGGCGCACGCCCAGGAGGAAGCTGCCCGGGACTTTGGGTTTGTTTGCGCAGACGCAGAGCTACGTCCGGGCGGAAGTGGGCGTCTGGGGCTCGGGCGGCGGAACCACCCGACGGGAAAGGAAGGTGGCAGCTCCGGCGCGGCGCAGCGCGCATGCGCGGGCAGACCTCTCCGGTGACGGCTCGAGGCGGACCGGGGCCGCCAGCTGGGTCGGAGCGGAGCGGCGTCAGGATGGACGAAGACGTGCTGACCACCCTCAAGATTCTCATCATCGGCGAGAGTGGGGTGGGCAAGTCCAGGTGAGGCGGCTCTGGGGCGGCAGCCGGTGTGCGGGTCGCCCTGAGGGCGGCGGAGTCGCTCTGCCTTGTGGGCCGCGACGGGAGCGGTCAACGGCCGCGGCCCGGCTCG
>NW_022103928.1:59441534-59446650 GCF_000313985.2 Echinops telfairi | reverse complement strand
CGGGGGTCCGCCAGGCCCCGTTCTCCGATCGCCTCCCCGCCCGGAGGTCTCCCCGAGAACACGGCAGTCCGATGGCCGCCGGCCGGTTTGCTGCGGGGCGGGGCGGGCCCCGGGCCGGGGTCCAGCGTGCCTGACACCCCGCGAGTTGGGAGTTGTAACTTTGTCACGTTGGGGTTCAGACGTGACGTCCAGCACAGGAAGTTCCGTGACGCCCCATGTCACGCCCCTGGCCTATTTGGCACCCCGGCTCTCCCTCCGTTTCTTTTGGGACCCGCTCCGCTGGCCGTGGCAGTGCCTGAAAAACTCCCCCGAAGAGGGCAGTGTGTAGGTTGTGGGCCCCCTTCGGAGACGCACTGGGATCGCTGCTCCTCGTTCTGCCACATCATGGAAATAAGGACCCACGACCTTTTACATTCTTTTGTTTAGACCCTGGGGGTGGGGGGATTACTGGAAAGTATAAAGTAAAACATGGCTCTGTGTGGGTGTCGCCCGAGTTGTGATTCCATCCAGAGTTGGAGTCATCTTTGGCCACCTGATAATGAGTATTAGCGTCTCAGCAATCCTGATCTTCGTGCCCCTTTCAGCGGCTTGTCGTTATATTTTAGATCTACCACCCCGGATCCGTGTATATTTCAAACCCTTGAAAGTCACTTCAAAAAGTCTTTAGAAAATACTTCCAGATTCAGCTTGTCTGGCATACTCTAGAATTTTGTGTTTTTAAAGTATGACAATAGATTTTCGTAGTTCTCATTCGACATACTATACACATTAAAGGGATAGACTTGTACATACCCAGGAGTAGATTAATGAAACACCGTGGACTAATAATATTGTCTGATTCGTGGGGCCAATACTTAAAGGGTGAGTAAGATCGTTTTTTAGGATCACGATCATTGTACATATTTGAGGATTAAAAATCAATTTATTGGACATTGATGAGGAATTGCATAACCCTTGTGACCTTTTTGTCTTGAGGTGTGGCTGTCATTTAAGTTAAGGTATGCGAGGTTGCCGATTTTGAAGTGAAGAATGATCGATCAGATGTCATTTCATATGGTTCATCCCAATACATGTTGACTGGCATAACTTCTAAATGTAGTCATGAATGATCAGTTAAGCTATGTTAAAATTTTCAGGAAAGTTACCTGGAAGTGCATTGTGAACCTAATAAGGTTCCCCCTTTAGAGTAAATTCTGTTCGTTAGCTTTATTGGTCTTCCTAGTTTGATCCTTCCAAACAAGCTTACTTGGACCTAATCTGCTCTCAATGCCTAGTTGCCCTGTGGGTTAGACACTGGGCTGCCAACTGCAAGGCATGGAGTTCAAACCCACCAGTTGTTCTTTTGGAGAAAGATGAGGAGGCTTCTCCCATGAAGAAAAGATTCGCAGTCTCAGGAACCCTAGAGAGGGTCCCTGGGAATCAGAGTCAACGCAGTGGCAGTGGCTTTGTTTTGTGTCGTGGTCATATAACATCTGCTCAGTGCAGCATCTGAACACCTTTCACCACCTCTCTGAGGGGTAGATAGCACCACAGATGACATTGGTGTCTTTCAACCAGATACACATTATTGGTTGAGGTGAGGAGCTAAGGATGAAAGCTCTGAGCGAGCCACCCCCCCCCCCCGCCCGCCCCCCCAACTTTTATTCTAGATGAGAATGTCTTTTTGCTGAAATAGAAACCCGTCTTTTTAAGGTGAGTTAGCACAAAACCTTTACAATGGTCCTAAGCTTAAAAGGATCCTTAGGAGTTCCACAGCTAGTCAAAGTGAGATATCACTGGCTTTGTTGAGAAATTATTGTCCAACAGGGGACCTTTTCATTAAGCCACAAGAGTAGCTACTTTTTACTAGTGTGCTTCAGACTGTGGGAGTGAGATCAGGATTATAATAGTGTTGCCAACACTCATGTGGCCTTGTGTCTAGTACTTAATCCCTTTGGCCCTGAAATGTCTTCATTTGACAAAGTGAGACGGTTGGAAAAGAAACCTCTCAACCCCATGTACTTTTAAATGTATGAGGCTCTTTGACACTGGGCTGTGGCCTGGTGAAGTAAAGTAGCACAGGGAGGCAGGAAATGAAGTGCTTGCCCCTCCCACATTCACATTTCATTTGTAAGGAGCCCTGGTGGCACAGAGGTTACACGTTGAGCTGCTAGCTGCAAACTCAGCAGTTCGAAACCACCGGCTGTTCGGCTGCGCCTGGAGAGGATGACTGGGCTTTCTGCTCCAGTAAAGAGTTACATACAGCCTTGGAAACGCACGGGGGCACTTCTGCCCTCCCCTACAGGGCCGCTAGGAGTTCCCATTGACTTGATGGCAATGAGTGAGTGCTATTTGTAAATTAAAAAGTGAAGATTAGTTGTATTCCTGTTGTTTTTGTTATGCATTCCATTTTTCTCTGAATGGAATCAACCAGACCAAGTCCACTGCTGTCACTGTGACCTCTAGGACAGAGTAGAATTGTCCCCATGGCCAAGGCAGTAAATGTTGCTTCCGGTGGCGTCTGGTGGGTTCCAGTGACCAGCATGATGTTGGCAGCTGAGTCCTTTAACTAGTGTGCCCCCAGGGCTTGCTTTCTGAGTGGAATAGTGGTCGTCATTCCTTCCATTGGTTGCTCTGCGTGGAAATTATTTTGTTGTATTTAACTGAAAGAAGGAGGGGTTATGTGTGCATCGTTTACAGCAGTGATTCTTAATCACTTTGAGAACTCTAAGAAGGGAAAGGCTGGCTACCTGCCTAGGAAAGTGCACACAGAGGATTTAAAATACATTTCTGGCCTCACAGCGCACCCTGGTTAAGATCTGACTTACATTCAGAACCTTCACTAAAATGTGCTGTTTGCACTCTATCTTTTTTGTTCCTTGCCCTTCCAGACAAAGTATGGCTATTGATAAAAGTGGTTATAAAGATTAGAAGTTATGTAAGGAGAGCCCTTAGCTCCATGTCTAGTGTATTCTGGGTGTACAATGAACAACAGCCAATACCATTATTAGTTGTACTTTACCATGGTATTTTTATTATCATAACTACTCTAAAGTATTGATTTAACCTCTGTTTTTATATTAATATTTTCTGTATTGACCAAGGACAGACACATAACTTTTTTATTCTTAAATGTTGGACAATTGAACTTTTAAATAAAATACTTTAAATTTTAAGTTTCGTATTGGGGAGGGAAGGAAACTTGTAAGTAGTCTCTTAAGAGTCTTGGTAGCGCTGTCACTTGTAACTCTTGT
This sequence comes from Echinops telfairi, assembly GCF_000313985.2. Classification (NCBI taxonomy): domain Eukaryota; kingdom Metazoa; phylum Chordata; class Mammalia; order Afrosoricida; family Tenrecidae; genus Echinops; species Echinops telfairi. The sequence goes on along the minus strand of NW_022103928.1, from coordinate 59,443,417 downwards.
TGGAGAAGTCAGTGAAAACGGTGATAGCCAAGCTTAGGCATAGGGGCCACATCGCTGTTGGACCCTGCTGCACTTATTTTGCTCTCCGGCTGCTGGTTTAAGAGTAAACACAAGAATGAAAAGCCAGGAAGGGTAGAGTTACTTTTTCATATGTAATTAGGGGCAGTGGCTTTGGAAACCACAAGGCTGCCTTCGTGTTTTGCAATAGTCTGTGGACAAAAACAAGTGGTAGCAGCAATTATCACAGTCTCATTCTTACGCACGTTTTTCTCCAGTGTAGATATCCGCTCATTATCTTAAACTTTCTTTTATTAAGTGCAAATAGATCTTGTTATATTTTTATTTTTTAAGAACTAATAATTGACACTTCATATTAAGTAAAATTCAGGAATGTGTTGCTTAACATCGTTTGTACAACATCTAACTGCATATGTATATGTATCTGTGGATGGGGGCACCCGGGTATCTGAGACACTGGCTTGAGATTGGAGTCCCACTTCTGCCCAGCTGTTGTGTGGGGCCGGGAAGCTGCCTAGTCGGAGGCATTAGAGGCACAGACCCAAACTCCCAACACTGGTTCCTCTTAGCTCCCTCGCCATCCCTCTAGTCCAGTGGTTCTCAACCCTCTTAATGCCGCAACCCTATAATGTAGTTCCTCAGTTGGTGGTGACCCTCCAACCATAAAATTATTTTCGTTGCTACTTCATAATTGTAATTTTGCTACTGTTATGAATCAGGCGACCCCTGTGAAAGGGTCGTTCAACCCCCCCGTAGGGGTCTTGACCCACAGGTTGAGAACCGCTGCTCTAGTCCCTGAACTTTGCCCAGTTAGGTCCAGCAGAGAGCCAGTAGAAAGATAGGCACCCTGTATGCCTTAGGTACTCTTGGACTGCACTGTTCCTTTCCCTGTCAGGTGGTCAATTGAGCTGGCCGTCGTGCACCTGCTTAAGCCAAGAAGCTAGCCTGAGTACTCATCTGAAGCCGTGGCAGTGCACCACACCGCATCCCTGGGCCAGGGTGCCCTGTGCTCCATGGACACAGGTGTTGTACAGCATCCAAATCACAGAATGAATTATGGATATAAAATGTTGAATGTCTAATTCTAGATGTAAGGATATCCTTCCATTCTTTTTTCACCATTCATCTTTCATGGTCTCTTACCCTAATCATGCCCATTGACTTCTTGTCGATTTTCTTCGGGCATTAACTATTCAAAGCATGGAGCAGTTCTTGTGGACCTTTTTCTTAAACACCTTCGGGAGCTCCGTATTCCCGACTTGGCCCCACCCTGTGTACCAGCATATGCCAGAAGTGCCTACGCGGCCCACTATGCTCTCTTCAACCGCTTAAAAAAAATGTATTGGGGGCTTGTACAACTCTTGTCACAATCCATCCATCCATCCATTGTGTCAAGCACACTTGTACATTTGTTGCCATCATCATTCTCAAAACATTTCCTTTCTACTTGAGCCGTTGGTATCAGCTCCTCATTCCCCCCCCCCCCATGAACCCTTGATAATTTATAAATTATTAATATTTTGTCATGTCTTGCACTGTCCGATGTCTCCCTTCGCCCACTTTTCTGTTGTCCATCCCCCACGGAAGGGGTTATATGTAGATCATTGTGATCAGTTCCTTCATTTTCCCCAACCTTCCCCTTCCCTTCCTGGTATCACTACTCTCATTATTGGGGTTTATCTGTTCTGGATTCCCTGTGTTTCCAACTCTTATCTGTACCAGTGTACATCCTCTGATCTAGCTAGATTTGTATGGTAGAATTGGGACGATTCTACCTTACAAATAGTTGGGGGAAGGAAGCATTAAAGAACTAGAGGAAAGTTGTATGTTTCATTGGTACTATACTGTACCCCCTGACTGGCTCG
>NW_022103928.1:59397001-59440832 GCF_000313985.2 Echinops telfairi | reverse complement strand
GGTCCCATTGTTTTCTCCTTCAGATTGTTTACCCCGCCTATCTTATCTAGATAGACCTGCAGAGATAATAATATGCACAAAAAACAAGACAGAGCAAAACAAAGCAACATAAGAAAAGAACAACAAAAACTAACAACAACAAAAGAGATAAGCCTGTAAATAGTTCAAGGTCTGTTTGTTGACCTTTAAGAGTCTTCTTTTCCTGTCAAGTCTGATGGGGTGCCACGTCCTGCCCCCCAAGTCTATTTTCGGTATTCCCTGGGGACTTTGTTGCTCTTCTCTGTTCCCCTTTTCTGTTGCACACCCTTAGTGTTTTGCCTCAGTGTGGTGGGGTCAGATCTGACACAGTTCCTGCACTGTGTCTCCAGTGTTGTCCCCTGTAGCCAACTGCTCTTTTTCCCTGCAGTCTGTCATCCAGTGCATGCATTCGTCCTCTTGTCACGAAGACACTGGACTCCGCTCCTGTCAGCACCTGGGTTTCGACTGTTTTACATTTTTACGTTTTATTTTATTTTGTATTCCAAGAGAGTCTTATTCTCTTTTCCTTCATATCAACTAATCGTGCTGTGTTGCAATGTTTCTTCAGAAGGACATTCCAGTACAGTGACAAGAAACAAAACAAGAACTTTTTACATCCAAGGGAATTGTGTAATGGAGCTGGGGAATTCTAGCGAAAGACTTGCTCTGGGGATTCTTTTAATTGCGTTTTATAATTAAATTCTGCTGTGTGTGCTTAAACTGAGGCAGAATTCCTAAGAGTCAGACCCGCATCACCTATTCTTATCTGTGTCTAATAATTTGTCACAAAATATAGTACTCATGAGAACAGTAAAGAAAGAAAAAAAAGTCATTATTCTTTTTTCTTTTTTTTAAAGTCATATTCTTAATCTGTTTTTAACATCTCTTCCAGCCTGCTGTTGAGGTTCACAGATGATACTTTTGATCCCGAACTTGCAGCAACAATAGGTAAGTAAGGCTGTGTTCAGATCCAGTAGAAATGCCTCATAGTTCATACCTTCAAATTGCTTGTTTCTAGCTCCTTCGACCTCATCTGACCATCTCACTGTTTCTGTTGAAATCTATTTCTCTCAGGGTTTAACTTTGGTGCCATCACATCTATGAATCCTTTCTGGAGCCAAATCACTCCCTTTTTTGTTGTTGTCTCATTACACTTTATTAGTACTGTTGATGTTACGGTTATCTATTCACACACTTATTCCCCTGTGCTGTGGATTGTCTCAGTAACACAATTGTTTGAGTGTTGATTGTATGCTATCTAGTAGTGATGATTAACACAGATTTCTATCTTCTTAGACCTAATGTCGTTACACTGTACAGTGCTTTAATTTTGTATTTTTACCATTTGCTACAATGCCTGGTATATATTAGAAAAGCAGTGTACATATCTATATTAGTCATTAGGGATCATTAGGTGCAGTGATAGCTGAATGTCTTTTAAAAGGAAAATTTGATTGCCTGAAAGAAGCAGTCTTCCACAGTAGCTTTTAGGCTTTATGAAAAGTGAGGAGTTTATATTTCGGTGTCCCATGCTTGGAGAGTTGACAGTAATCAAGAGGCAGACAGGTGAACTGAAAGGTAGGTGAACTGAGACATTGCTGAATAGTGGTCGTGGCTCTTCCTCAGACTAGTTGTGTGGTCTTGAGCAAGTTGTTTGGCTTTATAGTCTTTTTCAGTAAATTGAGTTTGGGGGGAGAGAGAATGTATTCTTTCTCAGCTCTAAAATTTCAACAGCTGGTCTGGAGAAGAATGTACAGAGGAAGATACTCGTTAGCATTATTTTCAAGGAAAACAGTTCCTATTAACTTATCATGGTGGTTTTTGGAGGAGCCCTGGTGGTGTAGTGGTTAGGCATTGGGCTGCTAACCACAAGGTCAGAAATTCTAAACTACCAGCTGCTCCGAAGGAGAAAGAGGAGTCTTTCTACTTTGAAACAGAGTTAAAGCCTCGGAAACCCACAGGGGAAATTCTGCCCTGTCCTGTAAGGTCACTGTGAGTGGAATCTACTGGATACAGTGAGTAAGATGCTTTTCATGTATTGTGTTCCTCTACCCCACCCCCAACTTTTTATTGCAAAATAATTTGAGATTTAGAGAAGAGTTATAAAAAATAGTAAAATGATTTTTTTATCCTGCTCAGATTCCCTGCTTGTTAACATGTATCACATTTGGTTATCATTCACTTCTCTTTCCCTTTCTATCAACGTACTGTTTTCTTTTTTGTTGTTGTTTTCTTAATTGTTTTGAGTCTGAATTGCAGATGAGGTACGTTTTAATCTCACACCACTTTAATGAGTGTATTTGCTAAACCAACATTGATAGAGCCCTATGTACACACAGTCTTCATACATTCAGATTTTATCAGTAGTGTTCAATACAACAAAGAACAAAACATGGTCCAGGATGTAGTTTAGGATCACAGATTTCATTTAGTGGTCATTTCTCTTTAGTCTCTTAATTTCGGGTAGTTTTTCAGTCAGTCTTTCACAACATTGATGTTTTAATGTCAGTGTGGGCCCCAGTGTTTGTATGTCATCATCGTCTCCCCACTGCGCTCCTCTTGCCTTTATTCAGTGTGTCCTTATGGTTTGAGTCAGGTTATGCATTTTCGACAAGAATTCCACGAATGTGCCTCTCAGCATTATGAGAGGAGGCCTCGCGTGTCTGCTTCTCCCATTACTAAAGATGGGATTTTGGTCACTTATCAGTGAGATGTGCCAGGTCTCTCCTCTGTGAAGTTTATTATTATTATTATTATTCCCCCTTTTTAAATTAGAAAGCATTTAGAGATAGGAGATAATCTGAGATTATATACTATTTAAACCGTCTGACATGGGATCAATTTCCACCTTTAGCAACCCTATAATTTTGAGTTTGTTTTTTTAATACTGAAAAAGATTGCTTTAAGAACAAAGACTAATATTGTAGTATCTTAATACAAATATACATAATTTATTTCCCAATTGGACCTTGTATTTTTTTTTAAGTTAAAGTTAATTATATTTATTTAAACATGCCTTTTGTAAATTTAAGGTAAATCAACACAGGATAAGATAAACACAAAAGTCTACATGTAACAAATCTTATACAGTTTGGTTTTAGTGAAACAGATAAACACTTTTCTACTCTAATACAAAAGGTATTATAGCCTTACAGACACCATACCAGATTTGTCATCTAAGTATATATTATACCATTTTAGAAGAGAACATATACAGAGATTATAAAAAATGTATATTATTATAGAATATAAATGACTTGGGCATTTGCCTATAGTGACTGCACCCAATTTCGTCCTGGAAACATCTTGCTTAGTCTCTTGGCATAACATGTTCATGTGAGATGGCATGATTTCTGGCCATCCGGAACTCTTTGGGACCAGTGTGGTAACATACTGTAACATCCGTAATCTTAGGCATAATCTGGAGGCTCTGGGCACAGTGGCACTGGGATAAAACGGTTAGAAACCAGTGGTCCATCTTGTATCTCCAACCTTTATTTTACTGCTTCAATCGCACGTGGTTTTCTACCACATCCCCACATCTGACTGACTTATGAACATGTACTTCAGTCACCAAAAGACTCCCTCTTAAAGAAACAGCCATTAGAAATGGAGTCATATGCAGAAATGGCAGCATGCATAATCTCTCCACTCGTACTGTTTTTCATAAAGATAAAATAATCACATTTTTTATTAGAGAAATTCTGATGCATCTGAGGACTTCAAATAGTAGTAACACAGGGGGTGAAAAAGCTAGGGCATTTGGATTTTTTTAATGTGCTCTTGGGTCAATTTCAGCTCATAGCAACATAGAGCTGCCGTATAGGGTTTCCAGGTCTGTAAGCCTTTATGGAAGCAGATGCTGCGTCTTTATCCCACAGAGTGACTGGTGGGTTTGAACCACCAGCCTTCCAGTTAGCATTCACATGCCACCAAATCCTTGCATTTGGATTAAAGAAATAAATTACCTAATAGATGATACTTGGTAAAGGTGAATAATGTTACTTACAGCCTGCTTTCTATTATCTTCCTTATTAAAATACTTAAAGATCTCTGTACATGATTTAAATGTGCAAAACAATTGATTTCTGTTCTTCTAGTCCCTGTATAATCAGCACACAATTAAAAAAGCTGTGATGTAATAATGTACTCCTACTAAGATTCAGTATGTATTGAAACATACCACACACAGATTCTTGCTTTCAGGGTAAGACATACTTTCTTTTACAATAAGAATGGTCAATAATTAAGATATCTGGAATCTCTTTTTCATTATCTCAGAAAATCAGGATAACAACATTTATTTTAAATTTAGGCTTATGATTTAGAGCTAGAGTAATTAAAATCGTTTAAATTATAGGAGAGGAAGATATCAAATTATTATAAGCTAATCATAATGGGGAAAGTTCTAGCCTAACAGTTTCTGTCATGTTATTTGGCTATGCTTATTATTTCAGGGTGAAACAACATTACTAGCTAGTATTGTTATCTTTGAACATTTTGCATCTAGTGGGCGCGGGGAGACCAAACCAAATTCATATGTACTGATCATGGCCTGATTTCTAGTGATTTTCACAAAGGCATCTACTATTCCATGGAAGCACCTTAGCTGCTTAGACCGTACTTGGTTGCTTCCCTCCTGTGGGCACACAGGCCTCTGTGAATTCATTACTACAGGGAGAGTCTTTGGGCTTGGAATCAAGTGTCTACAATATACAGAAGGTCTCTTCCTGCTAGTGATGTCAGTATAGTTCCAGCACAAAAGGCAAGCATTTGTTGAAGAGCTATCACTTGGACAATGTCTGGTCTTCCCGTTTTAGGCTCCATATTTTTAGTCAACTGGAGAAGAATCTGATTTCAGTCTTGTCGTCAGCTCTGTGTTCTAAATTTTATTGTTTTTGTCATCAGTAGCTGAAGCCCTGGGGGAGGAGGGCAGGTGATGCTGACTACTGATCTTGACTTAACATAACCAATTAACTCTCCTAATAATTTCAACTCACTGCTATCAAGTCACTTTTGAATGATGACTTCATTGTTGAGTATTGTCTGGGAGTTCTCTGGCCATTGCAACAAATCATTGAACCCAGCAAAGAAATAATAGTGCTGTGGGAGGTGCAGGTGGTACCAGAATTGATAAGCAAAAGACGAAGGGTGGAGGCATGCCTGACCTGCCATGTAGCAACAGGATAGCCGGAGGAAGTCAGGTATGGCCCTCCTGCTGTTGACTGCAGGCACAGAGCACAACGGGACGTGGGTCCGTGGCTTGAATATCTATCAGATTCCTTTCTGCATAAGTGTATTTTATTTTGAAAAATAAAAACAATAAGCTTAATGTTAACGGGCTTGTGGATATTAGCATTAGGTCACCTTTATCGCCTAGTAAGACAGCGAAACAAATTTCTGTCCTGTCGAAGTGTTGTAAGAATTCTTGGACTTTGGGTTTGAATAAAGTTGGCACTTTCTTCTTTTGCTTTCTGGCAATTGCTCAAAAGCAACAAGAGAGGGAAAAATTAAAACACCAACTCCCATTTTTCACTCAACTGGACGACAGCTAAAACCCCAAGCCACAAAATAAGGGTGATTGTTGCCCAAAGTAGTGGGGCTCCAGTAGGAGGGTGCACTTGGGAAGTAGTATGGCGAGGGTGCCACAGTCACAGAGCTCCGAGTCAGCAGCATTTACTTCTTGACGCTGAGAAATCCAGGCTGAGGTTAAACCCCCCAAATCCTCCTTACAACAGCAGAATGGGTTTCCTGTGTTCATGGCAAGAGCTTTTCTGTCCCCGGTTTGGTTCTGAGAGTTGGGGCAATGAAGTCAAACAAGGGTTTGGACACATGCCCTCTTTACCCGACGTTATATGCCTGCCTCTGTTAGGCCGGGTTGACTAGAGAAACAAATCCAGTGACACTCAACTATGTGTAAGAAAGTTTTAGGTCAAGAAGCTTTATATTGTCAGGAAACATTCTAGCCCCTAAGTCCGATACTAGTCCATGAGTTCCTCTTCAGACTCGTGCAGCCACGAGCAATGATGGAAGATGCAGGTGACGATCTCTTTATAGTGCCCTAAAGATGTCACATTCAGGTGCTCCTGACCCAAGCCATGCCGTGTCCATTTGCTTCGTATTTGTGCAAAAGTTCTACGATGAATAAGGATGCCCAGAGAGAGGTTGATGCATTTGAATTATGGTAGTAGTGAAGAATATTGAATATAGCATGTTCTGCCAAAAGAACGAGCAAGTTTGTCTCAGAAGAAGTGCAGCTAGAACCAGAGGATCTTTAGAAATGAGCATGTAATCTTTTTTTTTTTTTTTGAGCATGTAATCTTTTAAGATTGACTTCTTTCACATACAATAATACTTACTGTACTTTATCCAAGTTATTGTGGGCATCAGCTGTCTACTCGTTTTTATTGCTGAGTTGGCTTCCAATGTATAAATATACCAGTTTTATCCATTCACAGGTGTCTGATTTACTTCTAAGTATTTCATAGTTTTTGATGTAAAAAAACATTTGAAAAGATGAAATTTTCCATTGTTTGTTGCTCATATATACAAATAACATTAAATTCTTTGACATGTTTACTTTGTATCCTGCAGCTAAACTTGCTTTTTTAATTTTAGTAGTTTTTTAAATAGATTACATTGGATTTTCATAATTTTTCCTGGCTGCCTTTATTTCTGTTCTTGCCTTGTTGTGCTGGCTCATAAACTCCAACAAGTGGAAGTGATGTGAGTTGATGGCCTTTTGCTCCCAATATTCAGGTGGAAGCATTCAGTCTTTCATAGTTGCAGATGATGCTAGCATTGAGGAAGTTCTCTCCATTGAAATTTGCTGGGAACTTTTTTCCTGTGTCTTTTGGGATGATCTTATACTTCTTTCTCAGTTTGTTCATAAAAGTTCAGAAAGAGTTTATTTAGAGTGGTTGTTAGTTCATCCTTTCATGCTTTGCTCCACAAGGAACCCTGGTGGCACAGCAGGTTAAGCACTGAGCTGATCAACCCCAACCAGCCACTTTGTAGGGCAAAGATGAGGCTGGTTGCTCCCATGCAGATTTACAGTCTCGAAAGCTCCAGGGAGCTGTTAGACTCTCCTCAGAAGGTTGAAATTGACCCCAGGACAGTTGGTTTGCTTTGGCCTTTGAGGAATGTTTTAACAGTGGATTCAGTTTCTTTAATGGATTTAAGGCGCTTCACGTTATTTCTTCTTGATTCAATTTTGATAGCTTTCACTCTTTCCAGGAAGTTGTCTCTTTCACCTGAGTTGTCAGGTTTATTGGCATAAACATTGATAACATCCTATAAAGATGGCAAATGGCTTTCTTTAGTACCTTCACCAATGATAAGACACGTCTGAATCATTTTCCTCATCAGAATGTCCTGTGTGTGTTTAAAGAAAATGTAAATTTCATATTGCTTATACATATGGTGTCACTTTTGGTAATGTAAAATTACTTGATCTTTTGCCTGGTGAATACAGCCTTATTTATCATGTGAAATTTTTTGTTTGGCTGTAAAGAAAGTTCATACTTAATTTTTCTTTCATCTGTGTAATGAACAGAGCCCTGGCGGTTTGGCGATTATGCATTGGGCTGCGATCAACATGGTGGGCAGTTTGAAACCACCCGCAGCTCTGCGGAAGAAAGACTGGGCTTCCCGTACAGTTACAGGAGATCGCTGTGAGTCAGCGTTGCCTTGACTGATGGCAGTGAATCTTTTGGTTTAATGAGCAGCGTTCTTTCAATGATTGTTGCCCAGCCATTTAGTCATGGCTTTTACCAACCCCTTATCACCCTGGCCCAAGACCTCAGAGTGTCCTTTAATCTCTGACATACAGAAAGACCTGGTGTAACGTACAATTTGAGTGTGCATTTTCATGACTTAATATGTGTATGTGATAAAGCACCAGAATTCACCCAAGAATTACTTATATAGCCTCATATTGGTGACAGGTGTTCTAATAAGCATTTAATGTGTGAGGGACATTTCTGAATTAATTGTGACAAGATAATAAGATCTGAAAGTTGCTTCCAGATTTCATGAGCTAACATTTTCTTTTTGTCCAGTGCGGTAGACTGCACATTCTTTTTGATGCTTTTAGAGACACATGGACAGTTAGTGCTCATGTAAGTCAGTTGGTGGATGTCGGTTCCTTTCAGGGGCAGGGATAGGCTTTTAGGGCTGCTGTTGTAAATGACAGGAGCTCTGGTGGCACAGTGGTCACCTGTTGGTCTGCTAACAGCAAGGTCAGCAATTCAAAACACAAACCGCCAAGGGAGAAAGATGAGGCTGTCTATTCCCATAAAGATTACAGTCTCGGAAAACCACAGGTCCACCCTATCCTATAAGGTCGCTGTGAGTCAGAACTCATTTGAAGGCAGTGAGTTCAAATGTAAATGGCATAGTGGGTTAAGTGTTAGACTGCTAACCAGTAGGTCAGCAGGTAAAATCTACCAGTCACTCAGCAGGAGAAAGATGAGCTGTCTGCTCGTGTAACAATTTACAGCCTCAGAAACCCAAAGAGCTGTTCTCTGTTCTCTTCTGTTCTGTAGGGGCCTGTGAAAGAACGGACTTGATGACAGTGGCCTTGGTTTTTGCTGTTGGTACTCAAACCCTTTGTGACTTAATTTGTACTTCTAGAAGCTTTATATAGAACGTTGGGCATCTATTTTACTTAGAGGGGCTTTTGTTTTATTCTCATATATTTATTTGAAACTGTGCAGTCAAAAAGGATCATTGATTATATTATATAAAGCTAGTGTAGTGGGTAACCTGTTGTGCTGCTCACTGCAAGGTCAGTAGTTCAAAACCACCAGCTGTTCCATGGAAGAAAGATGAGACTTTGTACTCATGTCAGGAGATAAACAGTCTCGGAAACACACAGGGGCAGCTCTATACTGTCTTACAGGGTTGCTATGACTCAGAATTGACTTGGTGGCATGAGTTTGGCTTGGTGTGGTTTAGAAGTGTTTTAAGATTAAAACAAGCAAAAGAAATAGTTCCTTTTAAAAGAGAACTTTTTAAAAGGAGTTAAGCCTTTTAGAGCAAGTAAAATTTTCATGTAACAATTCTTAGACATTTTGATCCACGTCATTAGTTGCAATCCCTACAACATAACATTGCTTATCCCACTTTGATCTTGTTTTCCTGTTTCTATTCATCCGTTTCCTAACCCTTCTGAATTTTGCTCTGGGGTAAATGCTGCCCTCTTGATCTCATGTGGTTAGTTATTCTAAGAAGTGCGTATCTCACTAGTGTTATTATTATGGATAAGCCTGTTGTTTGGCTGAAAATTGAGCCAAAGAGGTGAGTTCATTTCCAGCCTGAGTCCTACTGAGAGCTCCTTGGGGTTTGGGTTCCACGAGTCTCTGGCTGACCAGTAAGCCTCGTTTGTTTTTTATGATTTTCATTTCTGTGTCACGTTTATTTCCTATTCTGTCAAGGATCTTCAACTTCCCTGATCCCTTACAGAGGAAATGGTAGTGTTAGCTGGGCACCAGCTAGTTCTTCTGGTTTCTGGGTTGTGAAGACTAGTGTTTGCACAGTCCATTGAACTACCGTATATACTCAAGTATAAGACGAGTTCTTCAGCACATTTTAAATGCAGTTTTTGTGGTAAAATTAGGTACCTATGCTGATATTTGGGTCAGCTTATCCTCAAGTATATACGGTAATTATTTCTGTAGGGCTTTTGATTTTTCATCTGGACAGGGAGAGACCAACAGATGGCCTTTGGTGGCCACTCAAAAGCCATAAATGAAACAAATGTTCACAGACCAGGAATGAAAGACTCTTAGATTTGCACTCCTCCTCCAAGCACTTAGATTTAGAATTGGAATTAGTGGTGAACTGGCATTGGACAACCTGCCACAGAGTTGTTGCTGACTGGGACTCATGGTGACCCCATCTGCTGCAGCTTAGACTTACTCTCGAGCTTCCTGCACACAGGTCAGCTGTGGGTCACTTCCTTTACTGTGAACCCCAGCTCTTGACCTTTACTACACATGAGGGGCTTCCAAAAGTTCTTGGGGAAAATTCTGTTATCTTTTAATTTCATTTATGATGAACTTTTTGAAGCACCCTAACATATTCAGTCTTAAATAGAATATTTCCTCCCTCCCCTCCTCTCCCTTTTTGGAAGAAGTGTAGGTAGGTTGGTAGATGGAAGTTCAAATTTTGTAAGCATTTGGTTTTCATTTACCATGACTGAATCCTAACCTGCTGAACTTCATTGACACTTTTTTCGTTACATCTAAATATCTGAAAAACTGAAATGTAAATTTTGGGCACTAGTATTTTACATTTTCTGGTTTTCTTGGCAATTGTTTTTAAAAATAAGTTTTATCTGAGGCTTATAAAATTTTTCATTTCCTCAAGGTGTTGACTTTAAGGTGAAAACAATTTCAGTGGATGGGAATAAAGCCAAACTTGCAATATGGGTAAGAGTTTTTAAAATATATTTTAAACTATTGAGCTTATCCTTTAAAAAAAGGTAGGAATCAATTTGTGTAGTATTCTGGAGATGAATGAACAGGTTGTATTGAACAGTTTTTAGTACTGATTAAAGGATAAAGTAAATAGCTGTATTTTACAATTGAGAGATGAAGCAGACATTTCACTTAAGTTTTGTAAACATATGTTCTATTCCTAATATTTCAAGATAGAACAAAGCATACAAACTAGTGCCGGTCGTAGAGAATGATGGTTCTCTCATGGCTACACTGAGCTGACACCAAAGGCACTTTTTGGGAGTAGAGGAGGGGATGAAGTGGTACTTAGAAGAACACTTTATTTTTCATGTGTGTTAATCTAAATATTTATTAAATTTGAATTTGGCAACTTAGGATCTATACTCTTCTTAATGCTGGACATTCAGCCTTTCTGTACTGGCTTCATTTCATGTGACTGTAAATCCAGTCATTATGGTAATCTATTTGTTCTGCTAGATGAATTTCTTTATGTTAGGCCTAAATGATGTAGCATTAACTGTCAACATAAACAGCAGGCCCAGAAATAATTTAACCAAGGCATTTAATGCCTTTGTCCATATCTTCTATGTATAGTCTACCTACATATTATGTATTAAATACGATTGGTCAATAGATGTTATTAAAAATATGCCACTTTATATATCTAGTTTCTGCATTTTCATGTACTTTGATAATGCAATATATAATTATCTATTTGTATAATACAAGGTGGCTTTTAAAAGCTTATAGAAAAGAATTTATCTCTTTTTAAAAAAATTCCCAGTTTTTGACCCTCTTCCTTGTATACATGAGTGTGTGTAGCTATGTCACATATAATTTCTAATAGTATCTTATTCTACATATCTCATTTCCACATGTACTTGTAAAAATTGAAATACATATTTATATATGAATAGGAAAGGTGCCCTGGCGCCACCATGGGGTGAGCATAGGGCTGCTAACTTGGGGGGAAGCAATTTAACCCCGCCAACCCCTCCAAAGGAGAAAGATGAGGCTGTCTGCTCAATAAAGCATCCCTATGCATCAGGACTGGTTTCATGGCAGTCTGTTTGCTTTTGCTTGGTTTCCCACCCTAGATGAGCGGGGGTGGGGTGGGGGCAGTGGGAAGGGGGAGTGCCCTACCCTCGGGACCAACAGGGCCGTGAGATCATCTGTACCAGCGAGCATCACATGCCTCACCAAAGAAAATAGAGGAGGCCTCACTTTAAACGAAGCCGAACTCACTGCCATCGAGTCAGCTTTGACTCATAGCACCCTCGACACTCCCGGGCTCCAGCTGTCACATTAGGGGTGGGTTAATTAAAGGCTTAACAAATATAGCAGGCTAATTTTTAAGTTGATATTTTTATATAGCCTTCGAGTGATATAAATGTCCAAATAGTTCTCGGCAGAAAAATGGTACTCCACTCTTGCCCTCGACCAAGTTTCCCCGTGTGGCCAGAAACTGAGAACGACGTCATTGTTTTCAATGACATGAGCCAATGACGTGAGCTTCATGTGTGGCAGAATTCTTAACTCTAGACTGGTCAAACAGACAAAAAAGCAGACTCACTGCCATCGAGTTGTTGCCAACTCATAGGTAGAAAACTTTTATTTAGGGACCTATTTCTGAGATGAATCAGTATTTATGTATTTTGTATAATAATTACCAGCAAAATAAACTAATCTATTTAAATTCACTGTTTCAAATGAGCTGTGCCTTGCTATCTCTTTGATAAATCTATTTGATTTGCTTCCTTACATCAGTATATTAAGACACTGCTCTTTATAATTTGCTTTATTTAACAAGACTTGATTGGCACTTTTAGGATACTGCTGGTCAAGAAAGGTTCAGAACATTAACTCCCAGCTATTATAGAGGTGCACAGGGTGTTATATTAGGTAAGTATTTATTTTAATACACCACCTAAAATATATGTATCTTTATCATAGATTATAGAAATTTCCAATTTTCATAGTCTGCGGGGATCATTTTTTTTCTTTTCTTTTAGTGATTTGCCTACTAATTAAAAATAAAGGTCAGACTAGTTTATTTGGTTGAAAAGCACATGCTGATGAAGGTATAACTGGATCAATTCATTTCATCTATCCGTCTATTAGTGATAAGCATTTATCAGAGGGCTTCAAAATACGAGGTCACTTTAGAAATTTTGTAGGCAGATGGAATGAAGAGATAGTAGATTTGGATTTTTGAAGCTCCCTCGTATGTTGCAGTTTATTAGAAGACTGGCTTTTTTAGTAGAATCTGCCTTATCAGTTGTGAAAAATAGCACAAAGCACTTAATAATACTACTGATTTATAATCCGAATTTAAAAACTAAATGTGGATTCTTGTTGAAAAGTGCTATTCTTAATATTTCTGGAAAGCTCTGGAGAATGAATACTGACCAGTGTAGGGAGAATTTCCTTTTTACATCATAATGTTGTCAAGTTATAAGAAATACAAGCATGAAATAAAGTTTGGGGGGGAAAAAAAGAAAGAAAAGCAAACTGTAAAAGTTCTTTATTATCTAAGATGATATAAGGTAAAAGTGATAGCCAAGGATGCTGATCAATATCCCGTATTTACATATTTTCTCAAAGCTGAAGATTCAGGTCCTTGCAAGAACAAACTAGCATGGTCATAGATGTGTAAATCCATAGATCATTCTTCGATATCTGCTTCATATACAAGCTAAAGCATTTAAAAAATGTGTACAACTTATTTTATCATTATGAATAAGAGCAGCCATTACTAACTTTCAGGTGGCACACAGACTGTATTTTCATTTCTGCCTTAATGTCTGTCAATCAAATTGAAGTTTTTCTTTTAAATATACTTGTCTTTTCCATCTTGATCAGTAAGTGCAACAAAACCACTAATGGCTGGTGCAGTAATATCAGCTGCACATCAGAAATATGTTAACATTACTTCTTATTTTTTATGTGTATTTAATAAATTGCTCCAACCTTTCATTTCAGTGTATGATGTTACAAGAAGAGACACCTTTGTTAAACTGGATAATTGGCTAAATGAATTGGAAACATACTGCACAAGAAATGACATAGTCAACATGCTCGTTGGAAATAAAATTGATAAGGTAAGAAGGCAAACACAGGTAGCCTTTTGACATGATAAGTTCGCAGCTTGTCTTAATCTTTGCATTTATCTTGTAGGAAAATCGTGAAGTTGATAGAAATGAAGGTCTGAAATTTGCCCGCAAGCATTCCATGTTGTTTATAGGTAGGTTGTGGAGAATTATCCTGTCCTTATTAGTAAATGATTTTTAAAATGAAGTTTCTGCTAAAATTATCTCTTTATAAATAGAAAAACTCACCGCTACCGAGTCAATTTTGATTCATAGCGATCCTACAGGACAATAGAACTACCTCTCTGGGTTTCCAACATTCTTTATGGGAGTAGAAAGTCTCATCTTTTTTCCCATAGAGAAGCTGGTGGTTTTGAACTGCTGACCTTGCAATTCACAGCCCAATGCTTTACCCACTATACCACCTGGACTCCTTCTTAACCTTACCAATCCCCGCCCAACAAAACAAAACAAAACACACGCACATAAACTTACTGCCATCGAGTTGATTCTGACTCATAGCAATCCTGTAGGACAGGGTAGAACTGCCCCTGTGGATTTCTGAGACGAACTCATTATGGGAATAGAAAACCTCATCTTCCTTGGAGTTAGCAGCCCAGCTCATAAGGACTACCCCAAAAGGGACATTTATGCCGTTCACAGTTGTCTTTTGCTATAAAAGTCTCATAGCGTCAAGTTCTTTATCTTTACGCTAAAATAAAATAGGAGGGCATTAAATGAAGTCAGGCAGGACACCATTAAGCCTTGCCTCCTTGGGTTTAACAGGGTTCATGAGAGGCCTGCCACAGTGATTGTCTCCGAGTCGCTCCGGCTGAAGTTGGACTCTGCTGGTCCGTGCGTGAGGGGCTTCAGCATTAAGTCTTAGAAATGTTGGCTCTTAGGCCTGTCCCCACATTTTCTGCATTAGCGTCTATATTTTAACAAGATTTTTGTGCAAGTCATGTGCACATTAATATTTCCGAAGCATTGCAGGACGTGGTTGGCTGACTAAGGGATGAACCATCTCTGGCCTTGCTTTTTACTAGCAGCTAGCCAGGCCTCTGCTTAGTTGTCTACGGTTGTCTTCGTGCTGCAGTGGTAGAGTTGAAAGGTTGTGACCCTATGCCAGCAACGCCTAAAATGTTTACTCTGCCCGTTTACAGAATAAGTTTGCCAGCCTCCAGTCCCCCGACCCCCATCCCAGTGCGAGCCAAGGCCACTGCCACTGAGGTGACTGCCGTCCACAGGCTGCAGCTCTTCATGGCAGCCGATAGCCTCATAGCCCTCATGGAGCTGCTGGTGGCCTTGAGTAAATAAAACACCCTAGTAGTGCAGCGGTTAGAGTGCTTGGCTGCTCACCAGAAGTTCAGCCGTTTGTCCCCACCAGCTGCTTCACTGGAGAAAGATGTGACAGCCTGTTTCTGTGAAGATGAGGAGCCCTGTTGACACAGTGAGTTATGTGTTGGGCTGCTAACCTCAAAGTCGGTAGTTTGAGACCGTAGCTGTTCCACGGGAGAAAGATGAGGCTTTTTACTGTAAAGCAGTGGTTCTCAACCTGTGGGTCATGACCCATTTGGGGGTCAAACGATCCTTTCACAAAGGTCATCCAATTCACAACAGTAGCAAAATTACAGTGATGAAGTAGCAACGAAAATAATGTTATGGTTGGGGTCACCACAACATGAGGAACTGTATGAAAGGGTGGCGGCATTAGGAAGGTTGAGAACCACTGCTGTAAAGAGTTAAAGCCACCGACACCCACAAGGGCATTTCTTCTCTGTCCGGTAGGGTCGTTGTGAGTCGGAACTGACTCCACGGCAGGGCGGTTGGGGTGACTTTGGCTCCATAAAGGCTATAGTCTTGGAAGGCCTACAGGGCAGTTCTGCTGTGTCCCGCAGGGTGGCGATGACTCAGAATCGAGTCAGTGACACTGGGTTTGGTAAGTCCCTAGGCCTAATTATAAGGAACCTTGATGGTGTCGTAGCTATTGGGCTGCTACTAATCAGCACATTGCCAACCTTGCTGCCTGCCATTGGGTCACTCAGACAGAGTAGAAGTGCTGCATTGGGTTTCGGAGAAACCAGAGCATAGGGATAGACATGCAGAACATTGTGAATGGAATGATCACATCGCTGGCCAGATTGTTCCGTATTTTCAACATAAAATGGATCATCAGCTGAGATGGAGGAGTTTGGACATGAGGAAATGAAAGTTATCTTAGCAGAGTGAGGGTAAAATAGCATTTCATAAGACAGACGTAGTGCAGCGTGTTCTTGTGAGTTTCGTGGGCTGAAGTCTCACATAGGACCGTCTCATGGTTGTGGGTTACTTGATCAAGGCACAAGGAGCTGTGTTATGGCCAGCCCAGAATAACCAGACTAATGTTTTCACTGGGAACTGCAATTTCTCCATTCTACAGTGATCGAAACAATGATATTTGTTTCAGGGGTAGTGTTAAGAATTCACTGAAAATTAAGAAAACTCTGGCATGATATTTGAATAAGGGTTTACAATTTATAATTCTGTCACAAAACTTTGGGCAGATACTGCATTTTAAGAGTGTACTTTAATTGGCTCTCGTTCTGAGAGTTTGGGGAAATTTGTTACTATCGAAGGGGTGGAGAGACTGTTGAGTTGACTCGTCACTCCATTGTTTTGTGCTTGAGACACTTACCCGGTTCTTTCCTGGGGGAGAAACCCGGGCCTCGTGGCTGGGAAAGAATGTGCCCTGACTTTCCCCTTGAATTGCAGAGGCAAGTGCAAAAACCTGTGACGGTGTGCAGTGTGCCTTTGAGGAACTGGTGGAAAAGATCATCCAGACCCCTGGACTGTGGGAGAGCGAGAACCAGAATAAAGGAGTGAAGCTGTCACACCGAGAAGAAGGCCAGGGTGGAGGAGCGTGTGGCGGCTACTGCGCTCTGCTATAAACTCTGGGGACACATTTGATCACATAATGACATCCTTCCTGTACATAAACTCTCCAACTGCTCTTTTAGGGACCTTGCAGTTTGCACATAATTTGTTTGCATCATGACAGTAAATAGTTGCAGGAAATTCCACTCATTGGCTTTCCCAGGTAATGTTACGGTAAGCATGCACAGTTTGCAGTCTCCATTTTTTAAAAAAAATGTAACATAAAATAGGTGTCCCTTTAGAAGTACATTTGATTTTATGATTTACATTTATCATGTAATGTTAAAAAAAATCCATCTATTTTAGTATAAGTTGATACAAGGTCTGCTTTTGATCTCCTTTTTGCTTGAACTTTCCTATTGATTACTGAATTACTTGGAACCTGGGCCTCCCAGGCCCACAGGGAGCTCGACATCTATCCTCAAACCTGGCACATCTTCTTTCCGGTATAACAAGGAGCATGATTCCACAGCTTTTCTAGGATGTTGGCGGACAGATTCTCTCTTAGTATAAAGAAAACTTCTGCTCACGAAGAGTAGCCCCGGCCAACTTACAATTAAATCTCTTTTTGTTCTGATGATGCCTTTAAAGTAGCATTGAGTTGTTAAGGGAGTTTGGTCTTTTAATAAACTCGAGTGGGTAACTCCGCTTCACTCAAGCATTTGTTCTGTGACATGTACATTGGACTCAGGGCCCTTTGGTCTGTGGCAGTTGGCAGTGACAGTAAAGATTTCCCCCATTTTGGTTCGGAAGGACGTGGGTAGCGTATTTATGATAACTCATGCAGTTCTTACGAATTTTAAAACCAACCCCCCTTTTTCATAAACGGTAGTGTTTGTCCAAGTACCTCAATTATAACGTGTATAATGTTTATGAATATCTGTATCTTATGGCTTCTGTAAATGGCTAGTTGATATTCACAAACCTCGCTCTGTATTTTGGGGTGTGGGAGGAGAAAAACCAGAACAGAACACTAAAGGGCAATTTGAGAATGGCATATTGCTCCCGGATTCTGATGTGTGTGCGGAAAATACTGCTGCAGTGAAAATCTTGATAATTTACTGTAACAGGTAGCCAATAGTGTATACCCCAAACCAACTTGTACAGACTAATAAATCTTTTCCACAGTATTTCGTTTTCTAACCTTTTGCTGTTATACGTTGTATATATATTTAAAATCCATGTTGTTTAATTTGCATTGCTCTCTGGTATTTTAATCATCAAAACAAATTGATTTGTCTTTTAAGGCTGGTCACTAGACTCCTCCGTAAGATTTGATATTAATCCAGGGCAGTTAGTTTTCTGTATACAGTGACGACTGATAAGATAGTTTTGCAACAAGTGTGTTACTGGATCTACTCCAAGTTGGGGTCTTTCTGAAATGCATGTCTGCACCTATGAGACCCTCACATGCTGCTGGGTTAACACTCAGTAGACCACCTACCTGCGACTAAAGGTTTCATACATTGTGTACTGTTTTACTAAGTATAAAGCATTGACTACTATGATGTTGGTGAGAGGTAGCTAATAGCGTGTGCTTAATATTTGTTAGTGTTACATTAAAATTTCAGATCTGTGTATTGATGTGGCATCTGAATTGACTGACACACTTCTTTTTATTGCTTCTAGCTCTGTGAGCTGTAAGAATCTTTAAGCACTGTGTTGTTACTTTGGTGTGAGGATTTGGATACCTGAGATACTTGACTATAAACTTAAAAAAAATGCATGGTAGAGTTACATGGTCATCTTGTATAGTGCATGGTAGAGTTACATGGTCATCTTGTATAGTTTTGAATAAGCAGCCTGCTTCCCCAAAACGCACTTGTGTAGGAGGTATCCAACATTTCTCCCTGATTCTCAGCTAAAGAACAAGGTACATACAGTGTCATTCAAATCTTAGCATGTTTTATTTGGCTATTTTGTTGGATCTATTATTTAACGAAGGAGCTTTCACAAGTGAAGTAGTTGTGATGCTTAAATCAGTCATTTTAGTAATCGAAGATTTTGTACAACAGGATGCTGCACTGCCTGGTCCTGGGCCTTCCTCACACTGTTATATTCGAGCTCATCGTTGCAGCCTCTGCAGCTGCTGTGCTAATCTAGCTCGTGGAGGGCCATCCTCTTTTTCAGGGACCGTCTCTTTTACCCAACAAGATGCCCTTTTCGAGTCGAGGGACTGGTCACTACAGACTGTGGGTCTTCTCAGTATTCAAGCGTTATCCTCCTTTGGGCCATTCCACCAGTAATACTTAAGTGATTATTTGTCTTTAGTGTTTTTCCTTAGTTGGAGAAAACCAAAAAGCCAGACTCACGGCCATTAAGTCAGTTGTGACTGAGCAACTTTTATAGGACAGAGTTATAACTGCCTTTGCAGGCTTCAAAAGCAATCGGGGGTTTTGTTGTTCTAAGTTTATTTTTAATTATTTTTTTAAACTTAATATTAGTTGGGAGTTAGTACATATATCATTCCATAGTTCAATCATGTCAAGCAGTATTATACAACTGCTACCACAATCAGTTTCCACATGTTTTGCTTCTCATCAAGAAGAAGCAGTTCCAGCTGTCAACTAGGGGTGAGTTAATTAACTGTCTGACTTTGGCCTGAGAATGATACATACATATCTAAACAGCCCTTGACAAAAAAGGTCTCTAGCCCTGAGTTGGAGACTTCGATGTAGGTTTGACCTGGAATTGTTGGGGGCAGAGGTGAGAGAGAGAGTTAGGTGGGCTGAGTTAAGACGTAGGGCTTTGAAATGGAAATTTACATAGAAATCCCTCTTTTCTTTCAAATGGGTGTGTTTATCAAGTTAGGGGGAATGCCAAGCTTCTATGATATATGGGACTTTGTATTTTATTATTGCTTGCCTACTGTTCCTCATTACCTTCAAAGTACTCTCCATTACGCTTAATAGATTTGTCAAGATTCCATTCTTGGAAACATTATCAAACTCATCTGTTTGAATGGCTGACAGCACCTCCCCGGTTTTTTTCTGTACCTCTTCTATGTCTTCAAATCGCTGTCCTTTCATGTCTGGTTTTACAGAAGCAAAAAGAAGTCGCACAGGGAAAGATCAGGTGAGTAAGGTGCCTGGGGCAAGGGAGGCATGCTGGTTTTACCAAAAAACGCACACTGAGATCGCTGCACTAGCAGGTACACTGTCATGGCAAAACCAATCACAAATCTGCCACAAATTCAGGCCTTTTTGGTTGCACACTGTTACCATGCATCTTCAGAACCTCTGAATAGAAAGCTTGATGAACAGTCTGACCTGGTAGAACGACCTCCAAATGTACTGTCCCCCTCACATCAAAAACCAAACGAGGATCACCTTGATCTTTGATTCCACTTCCGAGCTTTCTTTGGATGAGGTGACAATGGTGACGTCCACTGGCTTGATGTGTGCTTTTGGGGTCGTAAGAATAGCACTATGTCTCATCACCAGTAATGACCTGGGGGAAAAAAGTCTGGGTCACTTTGGAGCTGTTCTTTCAAAGCACCACATGTTTCCACTTGACGCTCTTTTTCCTGGTCAGTCAGAACGGAAGGCACAAATTTCACACCAACCCTTGTCATTCCCAAATCTTCAGTTAAAATTTGCTGAACCAAGCTCCAACATATATAGTCCAGATAACTTCCTCATTTGTCAATGGTCTGTCATCAGTCTTCGAACACAAGTGCATGAATTTTATTGACATTTTGGTCCATTTGGGAAATTGACAGACGTCTAGAATGACGTTTGTATTCAATAGACATTTCACCTTTATGAAATGAGAAAATCACTCGTACACTTGAATGTTTCCCATAGCACTGTCCTTGTAATCTATATTCAACATCACAACAGTTTCGGCAGCATTTTTCCAGAGGAGGAAACAAAATTTCACAACTGCATGCTCTTAAATTACCATCACAAAAAATGAGGTTCAAGCAAACTGCTTTTATCAAAAAAATGCATTGTGACCAGACAGAACCTTCCCAGGTGATGCCACTGGGTGCACTAACTCAGAGTGAATTGCTGGATGTTCACTTAGTGGGGGGAAATGCGTACTAAAAAAGGTCTGCTCTCCCCAGTGGAGCTTTTTCCTATTTGTGTGTGTGTGTGGGGGGGGGGGGGACTACCTCCTCATATACTGATAGGGTATTTCTTTTCCTCATCCCCACCACACCTGATAGCAACAAGTTATATTTGTCTTTTTTTAATTAATAATGAGGTTGGACATTTTAATGTTTATTGGATCTACATATTACTTAAATTATTTGTAATTTGTTACCACCACCACCACCCATTTTTTTCTGTATAGTTATATCCCACCATCCCACTTGCTGCCCGTGGTTTGGGGTGGATTATTGCACTCCCAGCTCTTGGGTGGGCCTGGTCGCCTCTAGCCAGTGCCATCTGCGGCCATGGTGAATAGTCCAGGGGTCAACTGCAGGTCCTGGTCAGGATTTTGAGGTACAAGATGTTTGCTGTGGATTCCTCAGCTTATGAAGACAACTTCTGGAAGCAAGGATCCAAATTTTGAGCTGATTGCAGCATGTATTTTCTATCAGGGAGCCAGCCTTCAGGACAAAGAGGGACTGAAAATGAGCCCCATTGTAGGCCAGAACCTCTGGAGTCAATCAGACCTGGGGTCAGGTCTCACTGTGCACCAGTCACTTTTGTGAGCCAGTCGTGTGCATAAATATTACATTGGATTTCTTTTTTTATTGCAAATGGACATGCTGTAAAGTATGTTTTCCTTATCTGTAAGGACTATTGGAACATGAGTTCAATTAGGTTGATGTTCATTTATTTAAGGGAGAAAGAAGTGAAACTCACTTGAAAAGCCACTGTGCCCTTAAGTAATACAGCGTTTTAGTGAGGTTACTCTCACGTATTGCCTTCTGGATTAGGTTGCACATACACAGACACACTCACACAAGAGGGCATCCAAAGGTTTGGGGAAAATGGAATATACCCGAAGGAGCTCCAGTGGCACAGCAGGTTGTGCACAGGGTTGCTAACCAAAAGGTTGGTAGTGTAAACCTATCTCAACTGCTTCAAGGGAGAAAAATGCTCCCATAAAGATTTTTAGTCTCTAACCTTAAGGATCAGTTTAACACCGTGGGGTCTATATTTTCACGTAGGTCAGTGAATCCAGTTCCCCGAACTAAGTGCCCAGAGGCACTTAACAAACCACCCTCCTGCCCCAAGGCTCTTGGCTATACATGCCTTCTGGGCTGGGAAGCCCACCACTGTCTCATGCTGTCTTCTGCTGCCACTGTTGCTGCTGCTCCTACTCCTCTGATAGCTGTTTTCTGGATCAAAGAGGCTCTCTGCTCAGGGGACCCTTGGGGTCCAGAGGACATGCTCCACTCCTGGCTCTTGCTAGTGGGGAGATCCCCTATTTTTCTCAGGAGCATCATTTTCTACCCAGCAGAATAGTGATCCAGCGAATCCTGTTAACTGTTACTCAGGTGATTCCTATCAGTGCCTCCCCCTCCTTTAAAAAAAATTTTTAATTATTTTATTGGGGGCTTGTACAACTCTTATCACCATCCATTGTGTCAAGCACATTTGTACATTGGTTTCCCTCATCATTCTCAAAACATTTGCTTTCTACTTGAGCCCTTGGTAACACCTCCTTATTTTTCCCCTCCCTTCCTGTTCCCCCCTCCCTTATGAACCCTTGATAATTTATAAATTATTATTTTGTCATGTCTTATACTGTCCGACGTCTCCCATCACCCATTCTTCTGTTGTCCATCCCCCAAGGAGGAGGTTATATGTAGATCCTTGTAATTGGTTCCCCCTTTCCACCCCACCTCCTTAACCAGAGCCTGGAGGCAAGGGTCATTTGGTGGGAGTTGCAGAGACTGGCTAGAGGAGCCACATTAAATAATGCACTGTCCCTGCAGGGCCCTTTGTAGCTGGCAGATGCCTTCGTCTTCTGCTACTCAGTGTTGCCATCTGACTTGCATATGTGTGTGCCCTTTGACCTTGTCTTCAGTCAACAGAGGGACACAAACATCACTTAATTTGTGGCCTCATCTCTGTGGGCTGTTTTTTTCCTAATGACAGACTTTGAAAATCCATTGAAACCAACTTCTATCCCTAACACTTAGCCTTTCAAATGATGGTGCAGTATTCCAGGATGTGGAAGTGTGCCACATTCTATTTATTTCTGTGAATGGTCACTTATTGGGTCTCCTTTTTTTTTTACTGTTGTTTATTTTCACCCTGCCACTGAAGATAATACCTCAACCGGTATCCTTGCACATACCGTTTTGTTTGGGGTAAATGCCTTGAGTTGGATCCATGGGTCAAGCAAAAAGTGTAGTTTTGTTGTATTGTAGAGATTGCTTTTTAAAAATATGAAATAATTTTCATTTCCACTAACAATATATAGGTGCTGTATACTGACTGTAGGCTCCCTACATTTTCCATCGGTAGGAGGTGCTCTGACATTTTAATTTGTTGCTACTTTGCTGCTTTTAAGGTTTCATTTTATTATTTAGTTTTGACTTTTCTGTAGAGCAATCTTTAAAAAAAAATGGTTATAAGCTACTTGGAATTGTTCTTTCCTGAAATGATTATTCATATTCTTTGCCAGTGTTTCTGTTCAGTTTTTTTGTGGTTTGCTATCAATTCTGAGCCTCTTTGTGCAGTACAGATAATAACTCATGCGTATGAGACATTTCCTTTTTAACCTGATGTTTGTCTTTTGGCATTGTTTATGCTGGGTTTTTCCCATACAAATTAGTTGTGTTTTATAGCTCCTGGGTTCCCCAACTCTTTTTTGTTGTTGTTGTTTTTAGACACCTCAATTTATTTGAGGAATCAGTTTACAATAAGATTGTCGTTTGGTTGTTTTTCTTTAAGCATTGTTTTTTTAAATCATTTTATTAATGGCTCATACAACTCGTCACAATCCATACATACATCAATTGTGTAAAGCACATTTGTACATTCATTGCCCTCATCATTCTCAAAACATTTGCTCTCCACTTACGCCCCTGGCATCAGGTCCTCATTTTTTCCCCTCCCTTCCGGTTTCCCAACTTTTAAGTGGTACATGCTAGCTCCTAAACCTCTTCTGAGAGTTCTATTTTATGTTTTGTTTTTTAAAAAGTTTAGCACACTAGGAATTTATTCTTCTTGATGGCCCAAGGTAGGGAGCTGTCTTAATCTTCATATGATTAAGAGTATGCCAGCACCACATAGAAACACATCTGCTTCCCATTATGTTCAAATATGACTTCGTCTTATACTAACTCAACATAAGTACTGGCATCTACTTTGGGTCTCTTGAATTAAGTGTAAGGGATTCTTTCTTAACTATAGAGAAAGTGTTGGGCAGCTTGTTAACTGGAAGGTTTGCATACAAATTCACCAGCTACGCCAAGGGCGAAAGAGAATGCAGTCTGGAGTCAGAACTACCGAGGGTCACTCTCAGTGGGCACTGACTCAATGGTGGATTTGGTTTGGGTTAAGGACAGAAAGAATTTCCTGGCAACACCAGTGGTTCAGACTGTCAGCTGAAAGGTTGTTGGGTCAAGGCCACTCAAAGCCTTGGAAGACAAATTGTCAGTCTACTTCTGAAAGGTTCATAGCCTTGACCATCCTATTGCAGCTGTGTTCTGCACAGACGGGTTGATCAGAGTAGAATCTGACAGCAACTGACAACCACTGCCATAGAAAAGCACGTCTGCACGGTCCACGCACGTGGTGAATGCGTTCACCCTGACCACACCCATCGGTGGTTCCGGTCCTCAGGCAGAGCGATCTGTGTCCAGATCATGAATGGTGCACACTTCCACTGTGGCACGCGAGGTCGCCGAGGACTAGGTTTTACCTGACAGCAACCGGCTAAGCATAAAGTGATGCATTCCAGTATAACTAGTTTTCTTTGTAGTTCTATAAATTTTTTTTATTCTGTGAAATTTGATACTTTAAAAACCACCCTGAGAAGGGTTCCACAAATTTCCTCAGAGACCCAAAGGGCCCTGTTGAAGTAAAAGTTTTGGTTATACTGATTATGTGTCTTACGTCAGTATAACATTTATAATATATGTGCCTGGGAATCAAATCCTTTTTTCACTTTCACATTTTACAGGTCACTTTGGCCTTTGCTAATTTTAATTTTTTTGTGTGATTCCTTCTTTCAAAAAAAAATATAAAGGAGATCCTTTTTTTAATGTGATATGGTTGCTAATTCTTTGTCAACGATATGCATTACCAATGTCTTTTAAAGTCAGTGGCTTGCCATTTTAATTTTCTTTAAATATTGCATAATTAAAAATTTGAGAAGTCCCACATTTAATCATCTCATTAAAGTTAAAAAAATTTTAAGTGGGATTTTAATTGGAATATTTCTATATGCATTGTGGGAATATTGATAATCTAATAAGATAAGCTATTATTAGGACACAAGATATCTTTCTGTCTATTCATATTTTATGTTCTTAAAAATAATTTAATTTTCCTTTATATAAGCTCTGTGCTTTGTAATTAAAAGTGTGCCTGGTAATTTTATGGGGATTTTGTTGTTGTTGTTGTTCTTGGATTCTTTAGTTTTTGATTTTTGGGTCACTAATGTGGATAAACTCACTGCCATGAGTCGACTCATAGTGATCCTATAGGACAGGGAAGAACGACCCCCCCTGTGAGTTTCTGAGACTGTACTGCCCAATGGGAGTAGAAATTCCATCTTTCTCCTGAGGAGCAGCTGGTAGTTTTGAACTGCTGACCCTTTGGTTAGCAGCCCAATGCATAGCCACTCCCAGGGCTCCCAATGGGAAAGTTCATGCTTCCAGCTATTGAAATCTATTGAATTTTCTACGTTTACCTGATATCCAGCCACTTAGTCATTTTTTTCTGAATTTAGTACTTAAAAAAATAGTTTTATTGGCATATATTTTATATATCCTACAATTTAATCATTCAGTCATATTAAGAAGGTATGTGCATTCATCACAACAATTTCAAGACATTTTCTTCTCATACTTATTTCTCCTATCCTCCCTTGCCAGGCTCCTTTCCAGTTACTATCTTACAGATCTTTCTATCCTGGATTTCATATACAGAAAATCATACATAATGAAACACCATCATACACAACCATACAATATCTACAAACAAAGCCTCAACAATGATTAGAAAAAAAGAGAAAAAACTCTTTTAAAGAGAAAGCAGAAAAATTTAAAAACAACTTCAAAATGAGTCAAAAGGGAGATCAGACGATAGACGATAGGGTATTATATTTTAACCTACAATCAACTTTACAACGCTCACTGATAACAAGGCTATCCACACCCCTTGACTATGGTCAGAGAGGGAGGATTCACTGGAGCTTATTAATCCATATAGGGAACCGGTGAATGCGTTTTGGGCTTCCACTGTCCGTCCACCTTCTGCAAACCTGGTGTTCACAGTTTAAGCTCTGATACCATTCACTTCTTTGATTTGGGTTTTATTATTTATAATCTTTGGATCACACTGACTGGTGTGCTTCTACCATGTGGACATAGTTGATACCTCATTTAGATGGCTGTTTGTTTTAAAACAAGCCTTTTAAGACCCCAGACACTATTCTTTATGATAGCTGGGCACCATCTGGTTTCCTCACCACACTTTGCTATAGCACCCATATATTCAGTGATTTCTTCATGAAGGCTAGCTTTGAGCAGGGCCATGTCATTCGAATTAATTGTTTTTAGATTTGGGCTAGAAGTTAATGTGACCCCCAAGTCCCTCCATATATTTATGGTTTATATATGTCTCTGGTTCATTTTAGAGACATCATTCTCATTTTATGACAAAGAACATTATAAATCATCCTCATGGAGTATAGAATAATTCTATTTACAGCGCTGTTAATGTAGCCTCTGGTACAGAACTTAAAATTGTTGAAAAAAAGGAAATTATACAAATATAGGCTGGCTTCAGAGTTCAATACTTGAACTGTTGACTTGTATGGATTAAACTCAAATGACTGGTTGTTATTTACACCGACAGTGGAGGGTCGGGAGAGTGGGGGGTTAGTGATAGGGCCTGAACCCAGGACTTAAGTTTAAATAAAGGTTTATTTAGTTTTTCTAGGTAAAAGAGCAAAAGCATGAATTTGTAATTTTAAACGTGAGCTGGAACTAAGTGATTTCTAAGTAGATGGGTAAAGTAGGTGAAATGCAAGTAAGCTGTCTGCTGAGACCCTGCCAGGCTCTCTCCTTTTCCAAGACCTGGGTTTGACAGTAGACCTTACCTCAAACTCAGCAGCATCTTCTCTGTCCCAGCCCTCAGCGCACAGAGCCACACCCAGGCGTTCAGCTCGCCACATCTCAGAGTAGGCTCCTATCCTCTGTGCCTTTTGGAGATTGAGCTTCTTAGCTACATTTCCTAAAGTAGGAATTCTAAGAGAGTTACATATTCTATGTTATACTCACACTACCTTTTTTTCCGGAGGTTAAACATAGAGCCAACATTGACATTTTCCTTTAGAAACCACACTCATACGTCTTACAGAACTGGGCCGTGAGGGTAAGCAGGTACATTGATGGATACATCTGTTTACACTTGCCTCTCACACATTGTATCACATTAACGGTGATGCGATTAAACCGCTCTGACAAAGCTGCTGGGGATGACAATAGCACACACCTACCCAGGGCGAGCCGACGAGGAGACGTCACCTTCTAGTTCACCTTAGATGTGACCACTAGGGCTGTGCAGCCAGAGGTGTGCAAATTACTTAAGTAAATTTTTTGCTATGTAAATTAAAAAAAATTTTACCAATTGATACATGTATCTGTTTCTGCTGGCCTTCAAGTTTTTGTCCTTGTCAGAGACAGTGGGATGAGTGTTGACCCTGGCAACCCCCTGCGACAGAGGGGAAATGTCCCTCAGGGTTAGATTGGCCTCGATCTTGACCGAAGCAGATGGCCGGCCTTCCTCCCAAGGATCTGGGTCCTTGGATTTGTAGCCACAAGCTTAACCCATTGAGCCCCAGGATACACTTACCATGCATGTTAGGGTTTACTCTTCCCATACCCTTTCGTTGTATTTGTTTAATAACTAAAACAGACGATTCAAAAGTCAAAGGTAAAGCAGAGAGATGGTGATCTTGTGCCATGCTGTTCTCACGCCCACCCAGATGGGGTCATTAGCTTTAGTTCTGAGGTATTCCTCCTGTGTTCCGATTTTTTGGCAAAGAACACATAATTTTCTTTTTCCTGGCCTGTTATGCTACCCTATCGATACATCCTTGAATCTTGCTTTTTTTTGTCCCTTCCACGTAAACCAAAAAAGGTCAAACTCACTGCAGTTGAGTGGATGCTGACTCAGCAACCCTATAGGACAGGGCAGAGCTGGTCCTGTGATTTTCCGAGACTGAATCTTCATGGGAACAGAAAGCCCCGCCTTTCTCAAGTGGGATAGTTGTGGTTTTGAACTGCTGACCTATGGTTAATAGCCCAACACAACCACTGTGCCCCCAGGGCTCCTTTTGCATGTCCTGTAACCTGAAAATCCCTCCATATGCCATCCGCTCCTTGTGGGTGTGCTATGGTTTAGATGACATAGCTCCAGCAATTGCCTCTGCATGGGCCTGTGGATCGTTTCTGGTGGCTTTGCAGTCCCAGATAAAGCTGTTCTGAGTAACTGTCTGCATGCATCGTTTCACACTTGTGGAGGGTGACTTCCTGTGGCAAAAACCACCTTTATGGAGGTCTATTTTGGACATAATCTGTGCTCATTGTAATAGTTCATTCGGATGAGTTTATACTTGCGTGCTTGTGTGAAGAACCCTGGTGATATCTAAGCTAAGCACCCAGTTACTAATCAAAAGGTCAGTGGTTCAAACCAACCAGCCACTCTGCGTGAGAAGGACGTGGCCGTCCGCTTCCATAAAGATGCACAAGCTGAGCAGCCCTGCGGGGCAGTTAACGCTGTCCTGTAGGGTCTCGGTGAGTCTGGAATGGCAGCAGATCTGGTGGTTTTGTTTGGTTTTAGCTTGTCTCATCACCACCACCACAGTAAGTTACGGAGCATTCCCAATGCCTCACAGATTTCCCCTGTGCTTAGGATTGTCTTAGGCCCACGGCCTGACGCTGTGTAGAGCTTTTGGGGTGTTGCCGGCATGTGGCTACTAGCTCTATCACAGTCCTGGCCTGCACACCCCAGACCGTGTTCACCTCTGCTATTTAGAGGTGTCCGTCCGTCCTTCTCCCGTGTGGTCGTGCAGGGGGTGCTGCTCTTCATGGCTTTCACGATTACTTACTTCCCTACATTTCTTTTAAATACATATTTTTAGCATGGTCTTGGGTGGACTGAACTTATGTGCCTGGATCTACCAGCTCAAGTGCTTGGGTCTTTTACCTTCTTAAGTTTAATTTTTCATTTTCACATGGACAAGGTTGTTGCTGTGTTTGGGGCTTCTGGGTTCCCAGTTTAGTTCAGAAGGCAACCGCAACCCGAGGCTCTGCACGCCTTCCCGTCGGTTTTCTCGGAGTTTTGCTCTGGGGGTGGATCTTCACATTCCATGGTTGTAAAGCACCTGGGATGTATTTTTGTTTAAGGTGCAAGGTGGGTCTAAATTCATGCCAGGCTGGTAGGAAATTATGCCGATAATATTTTTTTCACTGAGCAGAAACGCCATACTTAGTTGAATTATTCAATAAAGGTTTATTTAATACCCCCATTTGCCAGACACTGTTGTAGGCCCGAGGGCTACAGTAGTAGATAAAGAAAAGTCAGTACCCTTAGGTCGTTTATGTACAAGGGTGGGGAACGATAAGCAGTGAATTGGATGGTGTTTCATAGCAATAAGGTCGTGCCATTTCCCTAAAGGGAGCTGCTAGGGCTCTACAGGATCTGCCCTGCTCCACGGTGCTACCAGTAGATCAATTTGCAACCCAGCCCCGTCTCCATGTAGCTTCTAGAGACAAAAGCTACAGATAAGCACACGAGTATATTGAATCCAGTGGTGTCTTCAAGAAAAAAATAAAACACACAGTAAGATCTAGTCCAGAAATCTAAGGATGATTTGGCAACAGAAACACTCCAACAGAATCCCTTCATTAAATCAAGCAGGAAAACCATCCGATTATATCATTGAAACTGAACGTACTGCCATCCCTACAGACAGCCTAGAACTGCCCCAGTGGGTTTCTGAGCTTGCAACTCCTTAGAGGGGTAGGGCGCTTCATCTTCCTCCCTTGCGTTCAAACCGCTGACCTTGTGGTTAACAGCCCAACATGTGACCTCTACCCCACCAGGGCCCCTCTTTGAGGGCAGCCAAAAAGATTTTGGAAAAACTCAAATGTTATTCAAATGAAATGGATGTAAAATCCTCAAAGATGAAACTAAATTAGTGTGACAAAATGGAAAAGACTATCCCTTGAACTAAAAGAAAAAGTAATATTACCCTAAAATGTAGAATACTAAACACATAACCCCAGGAACAGGAAGAAACAAGATCTTTATCTAGACAGATGATCGTGATTGCTGGTAGGTGCTGCCGGGTCGGTTCCATGGGACAGAGTGGGACTGCCTCACAGGGTGTCCTGGCCTTACAGGAGCACTGGTGCTGGGTAGGTCCGCCTTATAGGTGAGTAGTCGAGTGTGAACCTTGGGGCCTAGCACATCCAACTCAGCTCCCCTGCCATCAAGTGGCAATCCTGTAGTGCCCAATAGAACTGTACCCTCTCTTAAAGGCTTGAAGTTAAACAAGCAGCCATTTAGCAGGGGAGCAAATAACCCCACAAGGTCGGATATATAGCCCCCCCCCCCCCCAGGGGAACGAATTACAGAAATGTGGACAGTGTAAGGCACGAAATAACAATAATGTATCAAGGATCCACAAGCGTGAGATGGTGGGAGAGGGAGGGGGAAAAGAGGAGCTGATACCAAGTCAAAAAAATAGGAAATGTTGATGGCAACCTATGTACAAGTGTGCTTAATGCAATTGAATGATGGATTGTCATAAGATTTGTAAGAGCCCCCAATAAAATGATTAATTAAATACAAAAAAGACCTGCATCCTAGGGTTTCGGAGACAAATCTTTTTGGAAGCAGACAGTGTCACGAGTGGTTGGTGTGGCCAACTGCTCACTGTTAACACATGTGCTTCCAGAGCTCGCTGAACTATGAATTTTCAGATGTAGTCCCATGGACTTCGACACTACATTCTCTCTTAGTCTGAATTTCTTCTGTGATTTGGGTCCATTTGTTGGGCTATAATATTTTCAAAGAACCAGGCTTTATTTTCTTTTCACTTTACGTTTAAAGATTTCAGTCTTTTTTTCTCTCTCTCAACATTTTTTTATGCAAAATTTAAACAATGATACATTCAAATTTGAAGTACTTAAGACATTTCTAAGTAGCTGTGGATTCCAAAGAAATTGCAAAGACGTCACAGAGAGGCAGGCACTCTTCACCCAGTTTTCGTCGGTGGTTGCTTACATCTAACCCAACCCGGAGGTTGGCATCGGTGCAGTGCGCATGTGCCAGTGTGTGCTGTTACGTCATTCACTCCCCGCCCAGATTAGTATGACTGCCATTGCAATCAGGACGCAGACTCCCATCAGCACAAGCATTTCTGGCGTGCTGTCATCCTTTATGGTCATGCGTGTTGTGTCCCCGCTCACATCGAACACCTGACAACCACCAATCTGTTCATTTGAAGACGTCATTCTGTCATTTCAAGAATGTTTTACCAGGGTATGTAAAAAAACAGCTATTAGAGTTCAGGCTCAGACACGTACAGGTTTATTCCAAACAAAATATTTTTAAGCTTGTCTCTGTGATCAGCGAATGGTTGCAATTTTCTCAGTAATGCACTAGTTTACGTCTCTTCAGAGTTCCTTAAAAAAAAAAAAAGATTTTGTGTGTGTTTGTGCCAGGGAAAAAGTGTTTTTGAGGTCAGAGTTAATATTAAAATTTTAACAAGACCTAAATGAACATCTTTTCAAATCATTGAAGCGTTGCAGTCAGCTCCCGGGAAAGCTGCCCTATATCACACAGCCGTTTTCAGACGGACGAAGCGGAAGGTCTGGAAGACCTCACGGCTGAGCCAGGAGAGGGACCCGCTCGTCAGCCTCGTTCAGTGAAGAAGCTACGATTGAACTCCAGGAGCTGACAAAGGAAGACGATTGCAACACTACTGAGAACGATAGATACTGACCTGGCTGCCTCTCTTCAATGTAAAGCAAACATCTTGACCTCAGCAAGCTTCCCCCTCCACGGGGTCCAAAGTGGTGTGCAAAGGTCAGCTAGCTCATAGGTCTGATATTTCCATCAGTTAAAAAAAATTTTTTTTTTAAAGATCCAAGCTAATGAAAATGATCTGGAGGATTGGATCATATCCAGGGATGCGTCTTGGATTTATCCATAATCATACGTTCTGGATGCAAGATCCAATCAAAACAGGGTCTTTCAAAGAGAGACCAGTTAAATTCAAGGCAGAGAGGACAGTGCAGAGGGTGGTGATGACTTTGTTTGGGGTTCCCCAGGGTCATCTTGATAGGTTTTTCAGAAGGACACAGGATGATCAAAAGGACTTCTTACAAGGAAGCTTGGAGAACATTAAAAACTGGACCAGGAAATTGCACGGAGGGGATTGTTTTCCCATTACGACAATGTCCCTGATCATTCTTTGAGGGTGACAATGGTTGTCCCAGGAGAATTTCGTTGGGAAACCTTACTGCATACACCCTAGAGCCCTGACTTTGTCCCTTTAGAATTCTTTCTGTTCCCTCCAATCAAAGGACATGTAAAAGGAACATGACTTCTCTCAGGACGCCCACGTTGCCACTCAACGAAGAGGGCAGAATTCTCAGAGGTAGGGTTAGACAGGGGAGACACTGCCTTCTGAAGTGTGCGGACTGAGACAGATTCGATGGTGAGAAATAAGGGCGTAACACTGATATTTTTGTTTAACAAACATTTTTGCGATTTTACAGTAATGCTTGTGAATAAATGGGACCATGCATTATGTGTTGGGACCTTGGGAGACTGTCATTTTTTGCACTTGAGATTCATCCAAGTCATTGCACATATCAGTAGTTGTTTTGTTTCATGGCTGAGTTTTATTCCGTGCTGTGCATGTACCACAGTGTGTTTAATCATTCAACTACTGTAGGATTCTTAGTTGTTTCTGATTTGGGTCTGTGATAGGTTTATTGTGCCAAACTTGCTAATAGCAACTGTGTGGGATTAATCAGGTCACACTTTGATTGGAGGGCAAAGAGATAAATGGCTTTGCAAGGCCCACTCCAGTCTTGCTTGCTATCTGGTAATCAGACCAGCATGCCGTTGCTTTAGCTAGTTCTCTGCCTCAACCTGTGTGCTGCACTACCTGTGGGCCAAGTGAACCCATGCATTGCTAGAGCTTGTGGCTCCTTTGAGACATGCTTCACCACGCTGCTGGTGTGTATTTCACTTGAGCTTGAGGCTGGTAGATCCTGTCACTTTCCATTGCTTGAGTTCGCTGTCCCATTGGGCCTGCTTCGCTAAGCTCCCAAACTACTGACTGTTGTTGACCTGCCCTGCTGTTGCTGCCTGGGGGCAGATTCTGTCTGCCTTGCCTGAGGGAGAACTCTGCCGTCTGCTTGTTGACCTTGGGTAGTTGAAAGTGAGTTGAATAGCCCTCTGTACTGCCGTGTGGACTAATTAGCTGTTACATTTCTTCTCGGTGTATAAACCTATCCTCATTTAGAGATATATACAATCATAACTGTCTTAGTTTTATGCCTTGCCTAACACAGGGTCTTTACAAACAATGATGCTGTGAACATTCACGTACTGCTCCTTCAGTGTGCTTGGGCTTACAGTAACTGGGCCATCAATCCTCAGTGCTCACCCTCTGTGATGTTCTCTTGTATCACAGTTCGAAAAAGGCTCTTCAGTTGCTTACTTGATTTGGTTGCATATTTAGTTTACTTATTGTCAGTCTTTCTTTTTAAGTGAGGTAAGCATTTGTAAAAAATAGTTTTTTCCTCACTGACCCATGGCCCTGTGGGAGACAACGCTGGAGACTCAGTGTCGGGATTGGCCCAGTCTGACCCCACCACACCGAGGCAAAACACTAAGGGCGTGAGGCGGAGCAGCGGGGAGAGCAGAGTGAGGGAGTGCAAAGGACAGACTTTGGGGCCAGAGCGTGGCACCCCATCGGACTCTGCTGGAGGACACTCTTAGAGGTCAACAAACAGACCTTGAACTATTTACAGGTTTTTATTTTATTTATTTATTTATCTGTCTATTATTTACTTATTTATTTTTGGGTCATTGGTTTTCTTTGTTGTTGTCATCATTGTGTTCTCTTTTGTCGCTTTGTCTTGCTGTGCCTGTTTTTTTGGTGCATATTATTATCTCTGCAAGTCTATCTAGATAAGATAGGCTGGATGAACAGTCTGGATGAGAAAACAACGGGACAGATGGTTCAGGAGAGGGAACAAGTGATTCAAAATTAGTGGCAAGGAGGGTGTGAGAGGTTTGGTAGGGATTCATCAAGGGCCATGTAACCAAGAGAAATTACTGAAACCCAAATAAAGGCTGAGCATGATAGTGGGACAAGCAGAAAGTAAAAGGAAATAGAGGAAAGAACTAGGAGGCAAAGGGCATTTATAAAGGTCTAAATACAGGAATGTACTTATGTAAATATATTTATATGGGATTATGGGGAAATAGATCTACATGCATGTAATTATAGGTAGTATTAAGGCAGCAGATGGACATTGGACCTCCACTCAAGTACTTCCTCAATGCAAGAACACTTTATTCTATTAAACTGGCATTCCATGATGCACACCTTCCTGACACAATCACCGAAGACAAATGTGTGCATAAACAAATGTGGCAAAGAAAGCTGATGGTGTCTGGCTATCAAAATATTTACAGTGTCTGGGGTCTTAAAGGCTTGAAGATAAACAAGTGGCCATCTAGCTTGGAAGCAACAAAGCCCACAGGGAAGCAGCACACCAGCCTGTGTGACCACGAGGTGTCAAAGGAATCAGGCATCAAAGAACAAAAATCATATCATTGTAAATGAGAGGGTGTGCAGAGTAGAGACCCAAAGCCCATCTCTAGGTAACGGGACACCCACTTACAGAAGAAGGGTAGCAGGGAGGAGACGAGCCAGTCAGGGTGCAGTGTAGCAACAATGAAACATACAACTTTCCTCTCTTTCTTAAAGGCTTTCTCCCCGCCACTATCATGATCCCAATTCTACCCTACAAATCTGGCTAGAGCAGAGGATGTATACTGGTACAGATAGGAACTGGAAACACAGGGAATCCAGGACAGATGATCCCTTCAGGACCAGTGGTAAGAGTGGCGATACCGGAGGGTAGGGGGAAGGTGGGATTGAAAGGGGGAACTGATTATAAGGATCTACATATAACCTCCTCCCTGGGGGATGGACAACAGAAAAATGGGTGAAGGGAAACGTCGGACAGTGTAAGATATGACAAAATAATAACAATTTATAAATTATCAAGGTTTCATGAGGGAGATGGGAGCGGGGAGGGAGGGAAAAATGAGCTGATACCAAGGACTTAAGTGGAGAGCAAAGGTTTTGAGAATGATGAGGGCAGCAAGTGTACAAATGTGCTTGACACAATGGACGTATGTATGGATTGTGATGAGTTGTATGAGCCCCCAATAAAACGATTAAAAAATAGTTTTAAAATATTTATAGTTCAGTTTTAGCTAAATAGTTTTTGTTCTTCCTGGATAGTTTGTCCTTTCATTTTGGGGGTCATATTAGTTTTCATTAAGTCTTTGAGTGGAAACTATTTTGGGGGGTTGGACTTAGTAGCACATTTGTCAGAATTTCTTTCTTTTTTTGCTGCTAAGTTATTCTTCCTGAAAACAGTGAGGTGTCCATTTCTATTGTGACTGGATCACTGGAACATAAAGTCGCTTTATTGTTGGAATTCATTAAGCTTTTCTTGGTGGATAAGTGTTCGACTAGTTTGCTTGTTTTGGTTGGTTTGTGCATATTTTATCATCACTTATTTTACGCTTGCAATTGGATAGCCCAGGACATCCTAGTGCAAGAGCAAGGGGCTGTATTCAGCTGGCACTGATCAAACCACCTGTTTCTGAGTGGAAGCTACAATGATGTCTTCAGTATGTGGGGGTAGCCCAGTGCTGCATCTAAAACTTTTCCCAACAGAACATGGTTGGATAAGAAGGCAGTCTAAAAATGACTTCATCCTGAAGCAGGGGAAGATGGAGACAAAAG
Organism: Echinops telfairi; assembly: GCF_000313985.2. NCBI lineage: Eukaryota > Metazoa > Chordata > Mammalia > Afrosoricida > Tenrecidae > Echinops > Echinops telfairi. The sequence continues at coordinate 59,405,131 of NW_022103928.1, read as the reverse complement.
AAGGACTACAATTGAAGAAAGAAAAACACTATTATTGGTCCTGTGCTCGGCCTTCTCTCTGACTATTCATTAAACCTTTACCAAAGTCCAAAGAATATGTGTGATGGTTTTTCTGTTTAGGAAAAGGGACTAAAATCACAGAAAAATGAACCTTTCCAAGGTTTCAAGGCCATTAAAAAATAGATTCTGCCTTACAAATCTGGCTGGACTGGAGGATGTGCACTGGTACAGGTAGGAACTGGAAACACGGGGAATCCAGGGCAGATGATCCCTTCAGGACCAGTGCTGAGAGTAGTGATACCAGGAGGCTGGAGGGAGGGTGAGGGAGAAAGGGGGAACAGATTACAAGGTCTACATATATCCTCCTCCCTGGGGGACGGACAGTGGAGAAGTGGGTGAAGGGAGACGGCAGATGGTGTAAGATATGACAAAATAATAATAATTTATAAATTATCAAGGGTTCATGGGGAAATGGGGGAGCAGCGAGGGAGGGGAAAAATGAGGATATATTTATACAAATCCTTGTATAAATATATCCATTAATGAAACTGCATTTGGATCATTTTATAACTTATTTTGTCTACTTGGTCTGTTGAATTATGAGATTGGTGTCTCATATTAGGAATATAAGCATGCTAGATGATTTTATTGAATTCCTCTAGTTCTAGAAGCTGTAGCTTTACAGTGATTTAATACATAAAATATTACAATGAATATATTCTTTATGATTATATCTTTTATTATTATTTAATACTTCCTCTTTGTTTTGTTTTTTGCTTAGGGCCTTGGAATTTTGCTCAATCTGATTATAATGTATCAACCATGTGTTCTGTTGTTTGCATTTAATTTTTCTTTCTTTAAAAAAAATCATTTTACTGGGAGCTCTTTTGGATATTATAACAATCCATCATTCAATTAGATAAGCGTAATTGTACAATTGCTGCCACCATCATTTTCAAACATTTTCTCTCTTCTTGAACTTTTAATATCAGCTCCCCTTTATCCCCTCCCTCTCCCACCCTACCCCCCAGGAACCCTTATTATTATATGATATATGATGATGATGATGCCATATCTTATCCCATCCAATGTACTGTTCACCTACAATTCTATTGTTCATTCCCCTTGAGGGGGATTACACAGTCATCATTGCTATCAATTTCCCCTTCCTTCTTTTCCCTCCACCTCTCTTCCCAGACCCTCAGGGCATCATTACTCCTATGACTGTTTCTGAAGGATTTATTTCATGCAACGAATGACCTTAATTATACAAATGAACGTACACAGGTATCACAAGATTAATGAGGTAAAACTAAGACCATAAATAGTAGGGGGAGGAAATATTAAAGGACTAGAGGATAGTTGCATGTTTCATCAGTGCTATGCTGCACCCTGGATATATCATCCCTTCTGTGAAGGACTGTACGATTCTTACAGGTGGGTTTTGAGTCTCCATGTTGTGTACACTCCTTTACGGGTCGATGGGAATAGGTATCAGAAGTTCAAAAACAAGCAACGTGTTTCATTTTTCATAAAAATTTACATCTTTACAAAGCCATGTAGATAATATAGATATATTGAAAATAATACTATGAAGAATACCCTTTGAAGTTTTTGCATGTGTATATGCATGTGTGTGTGTGTGTTTGGATAAGGTAATATTTGGTGGTTGGGTTAAGCCTTCACATAGCTGTCATGGTGATAACATGTATATATATATTTTTTTTGTCCTAGATTATTTCTTTGGACTTTGGAAAAATATAAATATGGGAACATAGGTTTATTTTCAAACTTTATTTTTTTTAAGGTCATTTAAGTGAACCCCCAAAGGGTGCCGGCCTAGCATAGAGTCAACAATAGGTGAACAGCATTGTGAAAACCTCTCTCGTCTACCGGATCGGATCGGATGGGGGGGGCGGGGCGGCCTGGCTGATGCAGTGAAAGGGAAGAAGACAAATGCCAGCATTCATCTGGTTCCAGATGATGAAGATGCCACTGTTCGAAGTGACCCTGTCAAGCCCCAGGGATGAGCATTTTCCCGGGAAAATTATATGAAGCCTTTTTTTTTCTCCAACGCCACACTTGAACATCTTCCCCTTATTCTGAGAAAGACACGTTGTTTTGCTCTGCCAATATCACGGAAAAGCTCCTTGGCAGATAATCTATTATTGTATTTTAGCTCCTGTGCTTATAATTTGCTATGGCTTGGGTCAGAACTTGACATTTGTGAGACAACATACACACCCACATAACCAAAAAAAAAACAACCCCCCCAGAATGTGAAGATCTTTGGGTTTTCAGCTGGGATGTTGCAGGAGGGTAGATGTGGGGCCCCAGGATTAGCTTCAGCTCATCATTCTTGCGGATTTGAAAGTTAGGGGTCCATTTGTAAAACCGGGCCCTGAGAGCAGAATTGAAGCCCATCCTGCCGGCTCTTTGTCTGCACAGTTGTGTTTGGAGAACAGAAGTTGACGGACCAGCATACCTGAGTCGAAGTGTTAGTTAATAATTTACAGCGACTTCCACTTTTATTCTTTTCCCATGAAAGTGCTTTGAATCTGTCCCCAGTGCGCTAATATTAGGCACGTTTATGGATAGCAAAAGCTAGGGTTCGTTGTTTTTATAGGGAAAGCCTATGTCAAGGAAGTTGGGTCTTTTCCATAAGAAATATTGCAATTGTCCACTTACTTTCTAGCGGTCAAATAAACAAGAAAGGCAGGTTATATATAAGCCTGTCTGAAGAGTCAGCCCCAACGTGGCATTCCCCAGTCAGACACGAGGTGGCAGCAGCTCTTAAGTAAAGTGGCCAGGTCCTGTCGCGTTAGACAACTCCCCATCTTCCGGAATCTGGTCTCCTCTTGCAGCTTTTGTTCTCATCATTTTTGTAGCCAGAGTTTCCACCCCCTCCACCCCCCTTTTTTTTGGCAAAGTGCAGCCCCGAATCACCTTTTTATTAGATCAGAGCCTTTTTGTTCTGAAATGGCCTGCTTATGACGGCCCCACCAGAGTCATTGGGGGCAGAATTGGGGTTCCCTATCTGCCAAGCAGAGGAAGTGAACGCATAACTGATCTTGCAAGTAATTGACCTTGCATCTTGGGAGGAGAGCACTGTTTCCACCTGAAGGCAGTCCTTTGTATTTCAACATGGACGTTTCTGCTGGAGACTTAGAGGTGTTTGATAAAATGGGCCTCTACGTTCTAAAAGACATCCTGAAGGTTAGGAACGAGATTGCCCTGCGCTTCTTTTTGCGAGGAGAGGGAGCTGTTTTCTGGAAGCAGTCACAATAAAATGATTTAAAATTGCGCTTCATTTTCCGTCAAACTTTTGAGACTAAATTGTTCGATGATTTTGATTCCAGGATATTGAATACATTTAGTTCTAATAGGCTTCCTTCTCCAAATGTTTCGAATTATAAGACAACTCTGTCATTGTATTCTTCATCAGACTCTGGCACCATTCCCCACCCCCCACCCCCCTTTTCCTGCCTGACTTTGCTTAAACGACACCACATCTAAGCAGAGACGGCAGGCAGGCATGATAGAAGCACATGCTTGTAAAACTACCATCAGTCTTAGGAGATGGGAACATCTAAACTTCAGCTAACATTCCAGATCCTACTGGCTGCCATGGAAACCTTTGGCTTTATTGCTAAAGTCTACATGTTGATGGGTGATACATTTAATTATTCACTTTTCTTGCTTCTGTAGTGATGAATTCCTTCCTCCAATCTTTGCATGCTTGTTTGAGGTTTCCTTGAAACTTGGTTTGAGTGGTTAGTTCATTTTCTTCAGTCCTGTGCATATTGAAGACTATACATTGTCCTCTTAGTACTGCACATCCTGCATTCTGTTATTATGTATAGGTGACGTTTTCAAATAGTTCCTAATTTCAAAAGTCTTTATCATTTTCAATGTAAAATTCTTTATTATAAGAATTTTTAGGTTTAGTTTCTGACCCCCACCCCCACCCCTGCTGCTCTAACTATATAACTACCTGGTGGGGCTTAATGGGGTTTTACTTTGTGTTTAAATTTCTGGTATTGCACAGAAGTAAAACCGTGGTTTAAATATTTCTCTTTTAAAGAATGAAAAAAACCTTTATTTTGTGGCCTAATTCACAGCTGACTTTGGTGAATGAGTTGGGTCTGTTTAAGGAAGGATACAGACTTTGTTTAGGATGACAGAAGGAGCCTGGCTATTCTGGGGGAGAGATATGGTGGGCACATCCATCCTATAGTCCTACTCATTCAATGACATCGGGCCGATTCTGACACTCAGTGACCACATAGGACAGGGCAGAACTGCCCCTAGGGGCTTCTGAGACTAACTCTTCATGAGAGCAGAAAGCTTCATCTTTCTCCTGAGTTAGGTTTGAACTGCTGACATTGTGGTGAGCAGCCCGATTTATAATACACTGTGCTACCTGGGTGCGAAAGGAGCAAGGGCAGACTGCATGGTTCAAAATCAGGAAAGGTGTATAACAGGGTTGTATCCTCTCACCACACTTATTCAATCTACATGCTGAGCAAATCACCAGAGAAGCTGGATTACATGAGGAAGAATGCAGCATCAGGATTGGAGGAAAGTTTACTAACAACCATGATATTCAGATGACAAAACCTTCCTTGTTGAACGTGAAAAGGACTTGGAGCACTTGCTGATGAAGATCAAGGATTGCAGCCTTCAGTACGGATTATGACTCAATGTCAAGAAGACCCACATCCTCACAACTGAACCAACAGGTAACATCATAAGAAATAAAGCAAAGACAGACATTGTCAAAGATTTTGTCTTGTTTAAATCCACTCTCAATGCTCATGGAAGCAGCACTTACAAGATCAAAAGATGAGTTGCATTCGGTAAATCTTCTTAAGACCTCTGTAGCGTATTGAAAAACAAGAATGTTACTTTGAGGACTAAGGTGCCTCTGAGCGAAGTCATGACATTTTCAGTGGCCTCCTATGCATGTGAACGTTGGATACTGAAGAAGGAAGACCATTGAAGAGTTGCTGCATTTGAATTGTGGTGCTGGAGAAGAATATTGAAAGTATCACGGACTGCTACAAGGACAAACAGATCTGTCTTGGAAGAAGTACAGCCAGAGTGCCCTTCGAGGCAAATGTGACAAGACGTTGTCTCTCTTACTTTGGACATGCTGTGAGGAGAGCCCAGTCCCTAGGGAAGGCATCATATTTGGGGAAGGAGAGGGGCAGCACAAAAGAGTCAGGACCTCGCGGAGATGGATTGACACCATGGCTGCCACAATGGGATCAAGTGTAGGAACCCCTGTGAGAATGGTGCCACTTACTTTTGAGAGGATCCGGGGATGCACGTCCTTCCCAAGGTGTGGCGTGACCATTTGAGGGAGTAAAGGCATCGGATTGTTTTAATTGACACTTTTATTGTTACTGAGATGGGCATGTAATGCATATCCTTATTTGATTTGGATTTTATTACCTTTGAAATTTTCCTGGGCTGATTTCTCTTAGGTTATTAATAATTTTTTTTCTTATTGATTTGTAAGAATGTTTTGTACCTTAGTAGGATTTTGTAAATATTTTCTCCAAATCATAATTATTTTCCTATCCTTAACTCTCACTGCTTATTCTTAGTTCAGATCCTCATTAAAATGAGGGTAATTCAAAAAATGTTGCTACTGGGGTTTCATACATGCATGTGGGTCTTACAAACAGGTGTAACAATGCTTCTGATCAGTGGATGACTGCTGACATGTTGGCTCAGCAGTAAAGTTGCCTTAGTCTGCATAGGGTACCCTCAAAATAGTGGTTTCTGAAGGCATTTACTGGGCTAGTTCAATTCACGACTGAGCTCAGAATTTTAAAAAAAAGTATTCAAAAGGGGGTAATCTTGATATATTTTCTCAAAGCACAAGGGATGTTTAGAGAGGCATATTAGGAAGAAATCTGAAGAAAATGGGAACTTTCAGGGGATATCCTATGAGAATTCCATTTGAAAATCTTACCCCATCTACCCTCCAGCTCTGATCGTACCCCTTCAGACTTGTTTTTGTTCCTCAAACTCAAAGGAAATTTGAAAGAAACACAACCTGAATCACCCGAGAATGCCACAATGGCTGCTTTGTTGTGGTGTAAGTTGAGGATCGCAAGATTCTTTGGGGGGAAATCTCCTGAGATAGAAACACCACCACTAGAAGGGTGTAGACATGAGGGAGTATCTGTCAAAAATAATGGCTTCACATTTCCAACTTGTAATTTCCGGGACTGTAAATCTTTATGGGAGGAAACTGAGGCTTACTCCTCCTATAAAGAGTGACGGTCTTGGAAACCCACAGGGGCAGTTCTACCCTGTCCTATATAGGGCACGAGGAGTCGGCATTGACTCCCTGGCAGCCAGTCAATCTTCATGGGAGCAGAAGGCCTCAGCTTTCTCTCCCAGAAAGGATTAAGCACACACGATAGAGCCCCATCTGCTTATAAACATCCCGAGAATCCTGGCCTGACCGAACGCAGATGTAGGGAGACCACCGGGAGTGGGAAGCAGCAGCTGGAGAGAAATAACTGAGCAACTACCTCGGTCACTGTCCGCTAAACTACCTCGGTCACTGTCCACTAAACTCCCTCGGTCACTGTCCACTAAACTCCCTCGGTCACTGTCCACTAAACTCCCTCGGTCACTGTCCACTAAACTCCCTCGGTCACTGTCCACTGAACTACCTCGGTCACTGTCCACTAAACTCCCTCGGTCACTGTCCACTAAACTACCTCGGTCACTGTCCAATAAGCAGCTACAGAGTTTGAGTCCCACCAAGTCAGAGCAGCCAACTAGACATGTTGGATTGTAGACGAGATCCCAGAACAGCCATTCTTTAGGAATAAAGGCTGTTTAAGGACTAAGAAAGGTGCCTTGGGATGAGGGTGGGATTGAAACAGACATATCCTGACAAAGTTGAAAACTGCTACAATACGTTCAAGGTCATCAGTCACTGATCAGTGTAGTTGGGGTGGGGTGAATTGAAGGACTTCTGGTATATTAGCTGTCCCATGCAAGTGAGTTGAACTGAGTCCTCTGTACTGCTGTGTGGACTCATTAGCTGTTAGAGTCCTTCCTGCTGGATCAACCTAGAGATATGAGTCATAAGTGTCCTGGTTTTGTTTCTCTAGAGAACCTGCCTAACCCAGTGCCTTCAAGTCAGTTCCGACTCATAGTGGCCTTATGCAAAACAGAATAAACTGCGGACCGGCACCAGCCTACCAGCTGTGCCTATGCTTGAGCCATGGTGACAGCCTAGGCGTCACTTCATCGCCCTGAGGGCCTTCCTGTTTTTCAGTGCCCTTCCACTTTACCAAACAGGATGTTCTCCTCCAGAGACTGGTCTTTCCTGACAACATGCTCAAAGTATGTAAGGTGAAGTCTCTCCATCCTTGCCTCTAAGAAGCATTCTGGTTGTACTTCAATCAAGACAGATTGACTTGTCCTATTAGCCACCCCTGGTGTGTATGTGTGTGTGTCTTTTAATAGTCGTTTTATTAAGGGCTCATACAACTCATCACAATCCGTACATACATCATTTGTGTCCAGCACATTAGTACATATGTTGACTTCATCATTCTCACAACACCCACTTTCCACTTGGGCCCTTGGTGTCAGCTCATTTCCCCCCCTCCCTTTCCACTCCTCCCTTCCCCTGAACCCTTGATAATTTATAAATTATTATTATTTTATTATATCTTACCCCATCCAATGTCTCCCTCACCCACTTCTCTGCTGTCTGTCTCCCAGGGAGGAGGCCATACGTAGATCTTGTCATCTGTTCCCCTTTCTCCCTCACCTTCCCTCTACTGTCGAGATATTGCCACTCTCTCCACTGGTCCTGGGGGAATCATCTGTCCTGGGTTCACTGTATTTCCAGTTCTGTGCCAGTGTATATCCTCCGGTCCAGCTGGATATGTAAGGTAGAATTGGGATCATGGTAGTGGGGGTGGAGGAAGCATTTAAGAATTAGAGGAAAATTGCATATTTCATCGTTGCTACACTGCACTCTGATTGGCTCCTCTCCTCCCTGCAGCCCTTCTGCAAGGGGATGTCCAATTTCCCCCGATGGGCCCTGGGTCCCCACTCTGCACTCCCCCTCATTCACAATGTTATGAT
>NW_022103928.1:59387503-59396845 GCF_000313985.2 Echinops telfairi | reverse complement strand
TGTGGGACCCCAGATTCTATGTAATTTGACAGCTTGGCACCATCAGCTTTCTTCACCGCGTTTGCTTATGTATCCGCTTTGTCTTCAACATTCGTGTCGGGGGAGGCTGGTGTGCTTCTTCCTTGTGGGTTTTGTTGTTTCTTAGCTAGATGGCCACCTGTTTGTCTTCAAGCCTTTAAGACCCCAGATGCTGTATCATTTGATAGCTGGGAACCATCTGCTTTCTTCACCACTTTTGCTAATGCACCCCCTTTGTCTTCAGCGATTGAGTCGGGACAGGCTGGTGTGCTTCTTCTGTGTGGGTTTTGTTGTCTCAGCTAGATGGCTGCTTGTTTATCTTCAGGTCTTTAAGGCTTCAGGTGCTATATCTTTGGGTAGCCAAGCACCATCCACTTTCTTCACCACATTTTCTTGTGCACCCATTGTTTTCAGTGATTGTGCCAGGCAGGTGAGCATCTCAGACTGCCGAATTGTTAGAACAAAGTGTTCTTGTGTTGAGGGAGTACTTGTGCAGGGGCCCACTGTCCATGGTGTTTTTAATATTCATCTCCAGCACTACAATTCAAATGCATCTCTTCTCTTGTTGACGTCCTGTCATTTCCCAGGGTCATAAACTGTCTTTGGGCTTTACATATCTTCCATGTAATGGTCACTCCTTAGTCTACATATTCAATTCAAACAACTGCCCTAACCTCATGTGTACAATAGTCTACTCAGTACCTCCATCTGGATATCTTATGGGGCTCTTACATTTCTCATGCCCACATCTGATAGCGCCACTCGAGTCTGCTCCATCCACGGTCTTTGCTTTCACATATCCTAAGGAGCCCTGGGAGCATAATGGTTAAGGAATTGGGCTTCAATCTGCAAAGTCAGCAGTTCAAATTGAATTAAAAAATAATGGATTTTGTCCACAAAATTTTTGAAGCCTCCTCATATAATGAAAGTGAGTTATTGTTTTTCAGTTTGTTGATTTGCTTTGCTCAGCGCTAGAACCTCAGCACTTTAAACATGCTTGTCACACACAGTAAATCATTCAGTTACCATTTGTTGATGGAATGTATGCTTACAATACATAGGACTCAGCCACAATCATTGAGTACTTGTGTGTTTAGTGATGAATGAAGGATATTGTGAGGGAGCCAGGGCCCATCATTGAGCATTTCCACTGCAGACTTGGGTTGTGTAATCGAAAGGAATATCGATTATAGATGATACCGACTTTACAAAGGGCTTTACAAGGATAATGTGATATTTGCAGTATTCATATTAGATCCTTTAAGATCATTTTTCTTTGATTATTTTGGATTTTAAGTTATGCTTGACAGATTGTTTATGCCCTAAATGGGGGGCCCTAATTTGCCATTTTTTTCTTTCATTATCTTTATAATTTTAGGTTTTACATTTTGATATTTGCTCGCTCCTGAGGTAGCTTTGTGTATGGTGTGGGCTATGGTTCTGTGTCACTTTTCTGAAGCTGGACATTTTCTTGTGAGCACTACTTGTTAAAGCGTTGGTCTCTTTCTCCTTTCATAGATTTTGGATCTCATTCAGGGTTCTCTTTGTTGGATTAGAGGAATCCAATTGATATTTTTTGGCATGTTGCTCTTATATACTGCCACTTTGCTGAATCGCACTGTTAGCTCTTGTAGCTTTCTTGTAGAATTTTTGTGATATTCTATGTCCTCCATGTGTTTTAGTAGTTTGATAGTTCATTTGTTTTTATCAATGAATAATGCTTGATTATAAGGCTATACCAGTCTGTTCATTCATGCACTTATTGAAGGACATCTTTATTGCTTCTAATCTTTGCCAATTAAAAAAAAACCGAATAAAAATGCTATAGACATTCTTGTTCAGGTTTTGTGTAGACATACATTTTCCATTCATTTCGGCAAATACCCAGGAGTATGATTGTTGGATCACTTGGGAAGCCTATGCTTAGGTTTATAAGAAACTGCTAGAGTGTCATCCAACGTGACTCCCACCTTGCGTGCCCAACATTAGTATTTGCTATTGCCAGTGTTTTGTATTTTAGCTGTTCTAATAGGTATATTAGAAAGTATCAAAAGAAGAGGGAAAGAATACATAGAGTCACTGGACCAAAAAGAACTGGTCCACATTCAATCATTTCAAGATTATGAGCCAGAATCAATGATGCTGAAAGAAGAAGTTCAAGGTTCATTGAAACCATTAGCCAAAAACAACGCTCCAGAAATTGATGGAATACTAACTGAAATGTTTTAACAAGCTGATAAAGCACTGGAAGCACTCACTTGACTATGCCAGGAAATTTGGAAGATAGCTACTTGGCCAATTGACTGGGAGAGATCCATATTTGTACCCATTCCAGTTGGATAGGTGATCCAACTGAATGCTCAAATTATAAAACAAAATCACTGATGTGACATGCAAGTAAAATTTTGCTGAAGGTCATCCAACAGTAGTTGCATTGACAGGGAACTGCCAGCGGTTCAGGCCAGATTCAGAAGAGGACATGGAACAAGGGATATTATTGCTGATGTCAGATGGATCTTGACTGAAAGCAGAGACTACCAGAAAGGTGTTTACTTGTGTTTTATTGAATATGGCAAGGCATTTGACTGTGTGGATGGACCATAACCAATTATGGATAACCTTGAGAAGAATAGGAATTCAGGAACACTTAATTGTGCTCATGTGGACCTGTTTCAAGAGGCCGTTGTGCAAACAGAACAGAACAAGGGACTACTGAATGCTTTAAAATTGGGGAAGGTGTGTAACAGCGTTGTGTCCTCTCACCATATTTGTTCAATCTGTGTGCTGAGCAAATCATCATATAAGATTGGTTATATGGAGAAGAATGTGGCATCAGGATCAAAGGCAGGTTTACTAACCTGCAATATGTAGATGACATAACCTTGCTTTCTGAAAGTGAGGAAGATCATGGATTGTCGCCGTCAGTATGGATTACAACTCAATGTAAAGACGACCAAAATCCTCACAACTGAATATCATGACAGCGAGATTATAAATGGAGAAGGGCTTGAAGTTGTCGAAGATTTTGTCTTTCTTGGATCCAAAATTAAATGCTGATGAAAGCAACAGTCAAGAGATCAAAAGGCAAGTTGCATTAGATAAATCCACTGCAGGAGGACTCTTTAGAGTATTGAAAAGCAAGAATGTTACTTTGAGGGCTAAGGAGCACCTGATTCAAGTCGTGGTCTTTTCAGTCGCCTCAGATGCATTTGGAAATTGGACATTCAATAAGGAAGATTGAAGAATAGATGCATTTTAATTATTGTGCTGGAGAAGAATACTGAAAATACTCTGACCTGCTAAAAGGACAAACTGATCTGACTTGGAGGAATTATGGCCAGAGTGCTGCTTGGAGGCTCGGATGGCGGGACTTTATCTTACAGACTTGGCACATGTTGTCAGGAGAGACCAGCCCTGCACAAGGACATCGTGATTGGTAAAGTAAAGAGGTAGAGAAATAACAAGGCTCTCAAGTCGATGGATTGATGCCTGGGTTGCAACAATGGACTCAATCATAGGAACAATTGTGAGGATGCTGTTTCATTCTGTTGTGCAAAAGGTCACTGTGGGTTGGAACGAACTCAGGTGCATCTAACAACACGCAGGTATATAAAGAGCCTCAGCGGTGTCATCAAATACGCTACACGATTGGCACTTCAAACTCATCCCTTCCCTGAGGGAGAAAGATGGGGATTTCTGTTCCCCCAAAGAGGAAACCCTAAATAGGATCACGATGAGTCAGAATCAATTTGATGGCAGTGGTTTTCCTTTTTGAATAGCTATAGAGTGGTTACTTCTTAGGTGTCCTGGTGGTGTAGTGATTGCACGTTAACCACAAGGTTAGCAGTTCAAAGCCACCTGTAGCTCCCCTGAACAAAGATGAGCTTTTCTACTCTTCTAAAGAGTTTCAGTCTCAGAAGCCCACAGGAGCAGCCCAACACTGCCCTACAGGCTCACTCTGAGTTGGAATGAACTTGATAGGCATGAGTTTCCTGTTTTGTTTTTCTTACGTCACTTTTAAAAGATAATTTCTCTTTAGAATTCATGATTGTTGCTTTTTTTTTTTTTTAACCTTCAACATGTCAAATATTTTCTTCTGCTCTCTTCTGGCTTGCATAGTTTCTGACAAAAAAACCCCAACAACAAACAAGCCCCGAAACAATAGCAAGAACAACAACAAAAATGCCATTGAGTTGATTCGACCTTATCCCATGTATGCCAGGGATCTTGCGCCACATGATTTTCCCTTTTATTGGTAATATTTCTATTAATTATCATTTAAGTTAATATATTATGATGTTGTGATAGGTAGGTTTATTGTGCCCACATGGCCAATGAACACACGTGGGATTAATTGAAGGGTGGAGAGATAAATGGCTCAGCCAGCCTCGCCTTTGTTGTCTCTTGCTCCTTGATCATCAGACCAGTGCGTGGCTGCCTTAGCTGGTTCTCTGCCTCCGTTTGCAAGCTACACTACCTGTGGGACACCTAGCCTGTGGACTGTGTCGCTGTAGTTTGCATTTCCTTCAAGACTTGCTTCCCCACCCTACTGGAGTATACATCGCTTGAGCTGGGGACTGTCGGACCCTGTCATCTGGCTGACTGTTGGTGACCTGCCCTGCTGTTTGCTGCCTGTGGCCGGATAGCCTGAATTGCTCTACAGAGGACTACCCGGCGGCCCTCAAGACTTGAAGGACTGCCAGTGTATTAGCCGTCTCAAGGAGGTGAGTTGCACTGAGCCATTTGTACTGCTTTATAGATTAATTAACTGTTTATTTCTTATGTTACATATATATATATATAAAATCTCTAGCCCTGTCTAACATAGATGATTTTTTAGGATTTGCCATGACTGATTTTTCAGTAGGTCACCAGGTTTTTCTTCTGGGATGTCTCTGGGTAGACGCCAATCTCCAACGAATGGTTAGCAGCTGAGCGTATTAATTGTTTGCATCACCTGGGAACCAAATTCAGAGCCAGTTGAGCAGGCTAGGTGGTCGTGAGGGCAGGTGAAGTGAGATCTCCCAGGGTTCGAGTAGTTTTCTAATTGGCTCCCTGGGGGTCTTTCCACTTTCCTCACCACCATCCTCACTTCACTAGCTCCCCACTGCTCCCGTTTCTGCTCTTGTTTCCTGCTTTGTTCTTCAATACCAATGTCTCAAGGTAATTTTTCAAGGATGCAGAAGCCATACCACCTAATTAACACCGTTCAAAGGATAAATGTCAAAATTTATACCCAAAAAATGGCAGAAAGGCTATAAAAAGAAGATATGGTTCTTTATGGATTCTACACAGGCTTATAAAAATTCAATTTATGTACCAGAAATGACTACATATGTTATACAATGGAAATACCTCTACTGAATCCTGAAATGTATATATGTGCTGCGCCTGCATTTAATCTAGCGATGTCTCTTTAGATTATGATGTGAAATGCGCCTTTAAGGTCGTTGATGAGAACCACATGGCAGGGTATTGCGATTTAACTGTAAAAGGGGCAGCCCCTTGCCTGTACAATGCACCCTGTGTACCTTTCCAGTTTGATGGATGATCTGATTTTCTGTGTCTATTAACAGATGCATCTTTCTGAAACAGTGAAATCTGATGATAAAACCCATTTTTAAATATATTGAACCTGAGCTGTGGATAGAATTAAAATCGTATCACCTGAAGATATGATCCCTTTTCTGCATTTATTTAAAAATGACTGCTATTGATGATCTGCCCAGTGTCCTTTCCACATTATACCTAAAGAAAGGGCACACAAGCAGAAAAATAGAGAAATCAAGCAGAAGTCGAGTGAAATGGCCATTCCTAGCAAACTCATTAATCACACATTTTATAAAGAAGCCCGCTGATACTTAGTTTTTGTACCATTTAAGAATACAGTATGTGATAAGCAGTTTAACAGTATGAAAGTCATTTCACATACGCTTCCAATTAAAGCATAGTTTTTGCTTTAATAATTTTTGTTATGAATTATTTCAGAAGTACAGAGAAAAACAAATATTAACATTTGTTTTATTTATTTCAGATGCTTAAAAATAGAACAATTCCAGATAAATCCCCTTTCTGCTGCTCCCTGATCTTTGTCCTCCCTGTTTCCCTCCACAAAGCTGTTCACTCTTCTCAGGTTGGCGAGAGACTTCAAAATGTGGGGAAATTTTCCACTCTTTTAATTTTCCACCCATCCTGTCTCTGTGTAATGATAAACAATATACTTTTCCTATGAAGCGTCTGACGCTTTTTCCGTCTTTCTGTAGCTTCGTTTGTGTCCAGGGGTCATCTCTGGGTGGCTTTGACTTCCATTTCCCCGATGACTTATGCTAAGCAGCGTTTCCTGTGTACGTTTCATAGTTGTATGTCCTCTTTGAGAAATGCCTTTTCAAATCACTTGCACATTCATTGATTAGGTGGTTTTTTTTTCTGTTATTGAACTGTAGACACTTTATATATTTTGGAGAGTAAAGTCTTATCAGATATATGAATAGCAAATATTATTTTCCCCTCTGTGGGATTTAAAAAAAATCACTTTCCTAATAATGGAATGATGGACAAAGCTTTTTCTCTAGATGAACTCCAACTTATCTGTTTGGTTTTTTGGGATTTTTTTTTTTTTTTGTATTTTGCTTTATTCATCATGCTTTGGTGTCATGTATAGAGTCCATGGTCAAAAACATTTCTTGAGGGCTTTACTCTGTTTTCTTCTCAAAGAAGATGGATTTGGTCTTATGGTTAGATCATAGGCTTTGGTGTTTCTTGTTTTGCATTAGTTTTCATTGTGCTTACTGTGGTTAGCAACTGCTTGGTTGGGCTTGAAGAACAACCCCCTGTAAAGTGGAACAGAACACTGACCCATCCTGCATCATCCCCATGATTGGTTGTGAATTGGACTTTGAAATGATTTTTAAAACTTTTATTGATCTATACTTATCATACCATACAATTCAATGATTCAACCATATCAAGAAGGGCTGTGTAGTCATCACCACCATTAATCTTGTAGTTTCCCTCCCTTCTTTTATACCTTAGTGTTGATTACCTTTCCCCTCACCCCTCTCCCTCTGTTTCATCGATCTCATTATGACCCGTCCTATTTCCATCAATCCCAGTTTCCCCGAACAGATCGCTATACAAGACTAGGGCATACACCAAGCAAGGATCCATCAACAGCAGGCACGGATAGAAACCTCAATCGAATAGAAAGCAGAGAATGTGAAACATTTAGAGTAGATTCACATTGGGTCCTTAGGGAGCTCATATTATAAGATGTTATGTTCCAGCCTGCATGCAGTTGCTAAAACCCCCTATACAATGCTCACCATCTGAGTTTTGGGTTATCGTCATTCCAGCTGATGTGTGTTACTGGGGATTCACTGGAGACTCATCCCCTGTAGTGAGCCTGCAAATAGATTTGAGCTACCACTTTCATTCATAGTTTTCTGAAAAGGGTACCACTCCCTTTTCCAGGTTTGGATCTTATTATTAATTGTCTTCGGATCACATAGGTTGATGTGCTTCTTCTGTGTGGACTTAGCTGACTCCTCGCTTCTATGGCTGCTGTTTTGAGGCAAGCATGTAAGAGCCGAGATGCTATAATTCATGATCGCTGGGCACCATCTAGTTTCTCTACCTCACTTTGAGAGGGGCAAGTACTAGGTGGGGCCATGCCATAAGAACTAACTGTTGTTATCATGGGCTGTGATCAAGTGGTAGGTCAAAACTGATTAATATAAATATTGTTTCTGTAAGTCCTAGTTCAATTTTTGGGCCATCATTGTAATTTTACCAAAGTACATTGAAAATCATACCCCTGGGGCTCAAAGCAGTTCCATTACTAGGGATATTATTTTAGTCAATGCTATAGTGTTATCGAGCAGAGAATTTCACATGTGTATAAGATATTTTCAGCCTCTATTACCTGATTGTGATCATTTTCAGTGGCTAATTTTCAGAAGTAGATTTCCAGACCTTTCTTCTTAGACTCTCTTAATCTGGAAGCTCCATTGAGTCCAATAACAATATCAACAAAGATTACAATTAAAAAAAATTAATTCTGAAAAATTTATTGTTATTATTTAGAATATACACAGCCAGGCATACACAAATTCAACATTTTTACACGTGGCAGTAAGTGGCATTCATTACATTTTTTCAATTTGTGTAACCATTCTAATTCCTTTTCTGTGGTATTAATCCCCATTAACATAAATTTACTGTTCCTCTATGGTTCTTATCTAATATTTTGATAGAAATCATCAAATAATTTGCTGTTGTCAATTTGATCCCAAGTAGATAGATCTTAAAAGAAGATAATGTTTAATGAAGGCATCTTATATGAGTTTGTTAGTTAAAGTTTGGTCTTAAGAAGATTTCAGGGAGGAAAAAAAAGATTTCTGGGGGGGAAAAAAGATTCAGGGGGATAATTTTGGTCTAAGGTTTAAAAAGTTTTCTCAAGCAATATGTTCAGTGGTTCATTCAATATGCATGGCTCCGGGGATATCTGAAGTACCTGAGCATTTGAAATTCTAGTGTGCATTTTCTACCTTTTGATCAGAATTTTCTACGGAATCTTTGATCAAAATGTTTAGTAATTGTGACAGGGCATCACCAATTTTGGGGTTGAGGTTAAAAATAAATTAGTATTATACCAGCAGGCCTACAGGGGTACCAAAAAAAAAACCCAGAATTTTTTTCAAAGATATGCATTTAATTTTTTTTTACAAAACAACCTTATCACTGTCCAACTACTCTCCATTATACTTAATACATCAAATCTGCAATTGCATTCTTGGAAACATTTTCCATATGCATCTGTTTGGATGGCTGACAGCACCTCCTTTGTTTTCTCCTTCACCTCTTCCATGTTGTCAAATTGCTGTCCTTTCATGTCCCTCTTGATGGAACATGGTCAGGTGAGTAAGGTGCGGGGTGGTGTGGGGGTGTGTGTGGAGGGGGCGGGCAAGAGAGGCATGCT
Organism: Echinops telfairi; assembly: GCF_000313985.2. Taxonomy (NCBI): domain Eukaryota; kingdom Metazoa; phylum Chordata; class Mammalia; order Afrosoricida; family Tenrecidae; genus Echinops; species Echinops telfairi. Next base: position 59,387,850 of record NW_022103928.1, on the reverse strand, counting down.
GTTTTTTTGCCTAAAACTGGCACACTGAGATGGCTGCATGAGCAGATGCTTTGTCATGGTGGCAAAACCAGTTCCATGTCTGCCACAAATCAGGCCTTTTTTGTTACGCAATCTCTTCAGAACCTCTAAATAGAAAGCTTGACTAACATTCTGACCTGGTGGAATGAACTCCAAATGCACTACGAGTCAATATTTTCGTCCATTCAGGAAGCTGATGGATGTCCAGAATGCAGTTTGTCATCAATCGACATTACATTTTTTAAAATCATTTTATTAGGGGCTCATACAACTCTTATCACAATCCATACACACATCAGTTGTGTAAAGCGCATTTGTACATTCATTGC
>NW_022103928.1:59362050-59386396 GCF_000313985.2 Echinops telfairi | reverse complement strand
TTGAGGGAGTACTTGAGTGGAGGCCCAATGTCCTTCTGCTACATTAATACTAAACCTATAAATATAGGCACATAGATCTATTTCCCTATCCTCATATAAATATATTTGCATATATATATGTCTTTCTAGAGCTCTATAAATGCCCTTTGCCTCCCAGCTCTTTCCTCTATTTCCCTTGATTTTCCTCCTGTCACTATCATGCTCAGTTCCCACCAGGGTTTCAGCACTTCCTCTTTGTTACATTCCCCTTGATCATGCCCTACCAGGCTTCCCACACCCACCTCACCACCAATTTGGATCACTTGTTGTTCCCTTGTCCCTGGGTTTGTTAACACCACTTTGAAACGAGAAAACCACATGCACACTTGAGTTTTTCCCATAGAGCTGTCCTTGTAAGCTGTGTTCAACATCACAACAGTTTCTGTGGCATTTTTCTCAAGCAGGAAATAAAATTTTTCAGTCACACACTGTTCTCTTAAATCAACCATCACAAAAAACAAGGTTTGAGCAAAACTGCCTTTATGAAAAAACTCAATGTGACCAGAAAGAACCTTCCCAGGCGACACTACTGGGTGCAATAACTCAGAGCAAAATGCTTGATGTTCACCTAGCTGGAAAAATGCATACCAGGAAAGCTCTATTCCATCCAGGATGATTCTGTTTTTTGGGGGGTGGTGGTGGTTGTACCCCCTCATATTGTTTTAATTGACACAAGGACTAGCTAGCAGTTAATCATTTTAGATTTTACCCCCTATTTATATAGGGTTAAAGTAAAGACAGGCAGATTTCCTTGCTGTCTTCCTCTCTCAAGTGGGATCTTTCCTAATTTATCCTTTCATATTAAGTAGACCTCTTTGGGAGCTCCAATTCTATACACTTCACACCGGGACCAGTATTATACATCATGATAAATCAGGAAAAGACTGTCATTGTCAAGGATTTCGTTTTACTTGGCTCCATAAGCAGTGCCCATGGAGGCAGCAGTCAGGCAAATGAGTGGTGTATTGCATTGTGCGACCCAAGCTCTGATATTTTCAATCATCTCCTATGTGTGCAAAAGCGGGCAATGCATAAAGAAGACCTACAAAGAGCTAGATGCATTTAAATTATGATGTTGGTGAAGAATAGTGCATCTACCATAGGTTGCCAAAGGAATGAACGAGTCTGTCTTGGACATACAGAATGATTGTTTCTTAGAAGTGAAGATGGGGAGGTCTTACTTCATGTACTTTGGACATATTACCCGGACAAATTAATCTGTGGGAGAGGCCACTGTGCTTGGTAAAGTAGAAGGTCAGTGAAAAAGTGGGAAGACCCTCAACAAGACCCAGTGGCCATAATAATAGGCTCAAACCTAGCAAGGATGGTAAGGATGGCGTCTGACTGGCCAGTGTTTTGTTCGGTCGTGCATAGAGTTGTGATGAGCCAGAACCGTCTCAACAGCACCTACCCAAACCAATTCCATGCAGTTCCTCCTTCAGAATCACCAGCAGTGATGCTCCAGACTTTCCATGTTCCGTTGGGTACCTTGCTTGGGAAGGAGCACAAAGATGGGTCTCTTCCAGTCAGTTGGCCAGGTAGCTATCTTCCAAATTGTGGGCATTGATAAGTGAGCCCTTCCAGCATAGCATCAGTTTACTGAAACAGACCATCCTTCCCTGTGCAAACATCAATTCCCCAGGACATTGCCCTAGAGATCCACAGTGAGGCAAAAGCACGTTTAAAACAAATCAAATTTTTAAATCTCACATACTTATTAGTCAGCCACTCAATGTAGACGCATCAAGACAAAGGTAGAAGCCAGAAGCTTCCCAGTACCTGTTCAATTTGTGGGATTGTGGTGACATTTTACATTGGGGATGATAAAATGCTAGTGAACTTAGGCAAATAGTCTGGCCAAAACATGCATGACTCCTTATAGACCCAGCGTGGTTCCCCGCCAACATTTTCTCTTAGAGTTGTACTTGACTTTATTACCAGTTTTCTTTGAATCCACTGGGAATACATGGATTCTGCTTTTGTTTCATGGCCAGAGATCTCTTGATCTTGAAAGTCTTATGAGAAGACACAGCAAACATTGAAGGTGCTGTCCCTCACCACCATGATGGCAAAAAGGGAAATGATGCGTTTTCTTATTCTAACATTATATACAGAGATTCCTGTCCACTAGTAGAATAACAATTGTATTATTCTCTAAATAGGCATTCCTCCCAAATAAGTATCCTGCCAATATTTTGTAGGTGGAAGTGGAGCAATTACCCTCCACCCCCTCCCCTCCAACCCAAGATTATCCATGTTCATGAGCTGGGACTTGTGTCCAGCCAACTAGGAGGCAGGAAGGCTCATAGATGGCTCTCAAGTAATTTCTAAGTTTCAGAGTAAGTAACTGCATTAGCAATATTTTCTTGCTTTTTGAAGCTTTTTTCTCTGAAGATTCACTGGGCTTCCTTCAGTTTTGGCAACTTCTATATCTCCCAGATTTCATGACATTTTATTGTATTTTTGCTAATATATCACTATCCACAGGAGTCCTGGTTGCACTTTGCGTTCTGCCCACACACAGACCTCCAGTCTCAGGCCCCTGTCATAGGGCCACTATGAGGCAGAATAGACTCACACAGATTTGTTTGACTTTGGGTTTTTTCGGTATCCCTCTTGGCTGCGCCACAGTAGGGAGATGGGACAGTCTGTTCCCACAAAGATTTACAGCCTTGGAAAACGTAGAGAGCAGTCCTACTCTGTGCTGTAGGGCCATGGTGATTCGAAATCTACCTGTTGGAAGAGAGTTTGGTATTGTGTTTATCCATGAAAAAAAATTCTGTTTTTGTCTGTGCACCTAAGACGCGTGTCTCTTGCAGGAAGCAGATAGATGGGTGATGTTTTCTGAGCCAGTGCACCCACCTTTGTCCTTCAGTGGGCAAGTCCAGGCCATTGACATTCAGAGGTTTTACCACCATCCGTGGATTCATTGATGTCATCTCATACCTTTTCTGTTTAGTGTGTCCCTAGCCCCCTTCGTATCAGCGTGCTGTGTTTATGTGGGGGGCTTCATTCTTGCCTTCTTTTCCCTCTGGGGCAACATTTTCTTGGTAGTGGTTTTAGGCAAGTTGACTTCTGGATGGATTTGCCCTATATGGTGGTCTCCTGATTGTGCGTGGCGGATATTGGTCTTCTGACCACAGTGAGTTGGAAAGCAGGGAGACAAACCCCAGGAACGTGGGGGAAGGAGAACAGCAGTCAGTGTAAGATATGAAAATAATAATAATTTATAATTTACCAAGGGGCCAGGGGGGTAGAGGGGGAGAGGGGCTAATACCAAGGGCTCAAATAGAAACGAAATGTTTAGAAAATAATGATGGCAACATATATACAAATAGGCTTGATACAATTGATGTATGGATTGTCATAAGATAAAACGATAGTTTAAAAAATGCCTTAAAAGTAAAAGATCAAAATAAGAGGACACGTTTTTCAGAGTAAATGTCACCATATTTCCAGCTCTGCACCCTAGCAGCACAACATTGCCCTCAGAGGAAACAAGCTTGATAGATGTTCTCTGGAAACCAACAACAACAAGATAAAGTCCTGAAGCTGCAGAAAAATAAGTTGGTTATAATTAAGGAAATATTTAAAAGAAAACCCAGCTGTTAATCTGAGCGCTGATGTTTTTATTCTGCTTTTAATAGCTTTGGATCGAAAGACTCAAGGAAAGTGCCTCAGCATAGAATCAAAATGTACTGCTTACCTCATTTCAACCCAGTCTTCTGAGCACAGGTGCACTCTGGTTGGCTGATGGAACTGTTAGACGAATGATGAAAGGGACAAAGGGGTCAAGTAACAATTCAGCTAAGACCATCCAGGAACACTTGATAAGTCCAAATATTCGTTACAAGAATGAGTTGATGGATGCGGAATAAAAACAACAACAAGAAGCAACAACAAGCAAGGTGAAATTGGATGAATACACTGATGTTTTAAAATTAGGCAAATCACATAGCATCATTTTAGGAAAAATGAGAAACTCTGGTAGCTGAGTGATAGGGACATATAAGGACAAACTCACACATCACTCATTTCCTTTTTTGGCCCCCAAACACCTCTTCAAAGAAAGACTAAAGAAGTAAAATATTGAGAACAAAGTAAGACATGTCCTGCTTTAGAAGCAATGCCAAACACAGGCTACAATCTTCCTGGGATGGCAGCTGTAGACGTTACTGGGAAGGAAGACAAGGGAGAGCCGTATATCTCTGTTTTCCTGAGGCAGTTACATAATCTGTCAACTTGCAAAGGGGTGGAGTGTAGCCTGCCAATCAGGTCGCAGCTTGATGACCTCATTTGGGGGCACCATGGAGATAAATCGCTCATTGTAGGGCAGATACACTCTCTGCTTTGTCTTCCTGTTGATAAGCTACATGGAGACCTCTAATGGAACCAGAGCCTGGAACTGGAGGATCCACGTGGAGACTCACACCAGTACTGAGATGCTTCCACTCCCACTGCATCCACAAGACTTTCCACCCACTGGCCTGTGATCTTCCTGCATTCGGCGTCATTGCATGTGCTGCGTGAGTCTGAAGTGGACTTTACAGACTGGTAGGGGCAGAGGGGCTACACAAGAAACCTTACTCGAGATTACTCCATCTTAAGAGCTCTGAAGTGGGAGCATGGTTCCAATATGTTTGAAAACTACAAGCACTATGAAAAAAATAATGTGAAACATTCCCCCCATCACTGTTAAGTATTTCAATTGTTTTCTTTATTCTTTCTTTTGAGTAAGGCAAAGCCGTTAATCCTGTAAGAAATAGATCCCAGTCACAATGAGTCAGGGTTTTGTTTGTTTGTTTTATCCATTTAACTGTTTGTTGTGAATTGGATGAAGGCTATAGAGCAAATCTGTTTTTCATTCAAAAATTCATACACCTTTTTGGTTTTGTTTCATGTCGTTGGTTTCGGTCTCCACAGTGTAATATCACTTGTCCCTCTGCCGCCTTAAGTGGCTTTTTTTTTTTTAATTTGTGTTACCCCAAATGTCAGGTCTGGTGCCCTGAATCAATTGAGCCCAATCAATAATCACTCAAAGCAGAACAGAGAAGGAGAAAAGCTATTTGTTAGGAAGCCTGGCTAGTTGAACACGCCAGGGCCACAAAGATTCCGTAGGTGCTTGGGAGAAAACAAGGCTTTCTACTCCTGGGAAGAGTTCCAGTCTCAGGAACTCCCAGAGGCCAGTTCTAGTCTACTCTGCATTGGAATCAACTCCCTGGCAGTCGACCAGGCAGGCAGTGACTCATTTCTGTCTGTAGGCAACACTTAGACCACTTGTCTGACATGGCCATTTCACATGGTACATGCAGGCGGGTCATACATTTTAGGGTCCATGACAGATCATGCACAAAAAGAATTTTCTAATTACTCACCTTAATGTGTACTTTCCCAGTAGCTACCTCTTATCCAGGACCCCTGGTGGCATAGTGGGTTAGCGGTTCGAAACCATCACCCCCTGTGAGGGAGAAAAATGCGGCTTTCTACTCCCGTGAAGAATTGCAGTGTCAGAAACCCACGGGCAGTTCTGGTGCATGTATGTCGAGGGGGTGGGGGAAGGGAAGGCTGACCACCAGGTGGGAAGAGGAGACACTGAGGATGCTCTTGGGATCATTGGGCTGGGAGGGTCTTCAGTGGTGGGCAGCGGGTGGACAGACTGAACTAGGGCTTTTGGGGTATCGAGGAAAGCCAGGCTGGGTGCCGTAGAGCACTGGGACACCGAACCCTGCATCATCGGGGCCACAGCACGCTCCAGAAGCTGCATTGATGAGATACCTACACGGGAACCCCACTGGGAAACTGGGCTCTACCTCAGACACTTGTAGCCTGAGGACTTTAGCAGGAAAACGCATGGTGTCTGAGGAAGCAGACCAGAGCTGCACCAAAAGTGGAGAACTGCTGGCTGGTGGACAAACAAGCTCTTGCTACATCAATGCCCTGTGCCGTGTTAAGATACGTACTCTCCCGGCAATCCTGTGACGGCTGTTCTATTATATTTTGCTCATGCTCGTGTATGACAGCATGTATCTCAGAGGTGCACCACCATTGGGGGTCAACCTCTTGAAGCTATGTTAGTTGTTTCTCTGTCTTTTAGTACATGAAACCCAGGGTCATTGGGTCCACAGGGGAAAAAAAACATAACAAGGGTTTGGGGGGAGGCACGATATAGAGGGGTGGGGGGTGGGGGGATAAAAAGGAGATGACGTCAAGAAGCCCAGGAAGGAGAAGTATGTCTGGAGACTGATAATGGAAGAAATTGTACAATTATGTTTGACATGACTGAACAATGGAATGATATGATGTATTAATTTCCAAGTTACAGTAAATTGAAAAAAACAAAAACAAAAGCATCGATCCAGGAATGAGTTCTGAGCTAGCACTAAATCCTAGCTCCAACTTAAGAATATTTAGTTCTTACATCCTGGCTCTGCTAAGCTTCATGGAATGACCACTGAAGAGAAGGGTGCTACAGTGAAGTGTGGCAAAGAAACCATCGGGTGCCTGGCTGTCAATAGAAATAGTGCCTGGGGTTTTAAAGGCTTGGGTTGAAACAAGCAGCCATCTAAGTGAGGAGCCGACTGAGTCCACACATAAGAAGCACAACAGCTTGTGTGATACAAAGATGACAATGAAAAAAATCGAATATGGCAAAGAGAACAGTATGAGCGCTTAAATTATGAACACAGCATTTGGAGAAGGCTTTGGAGGACAGTGGGAGCCCCTGGCAGATCCGCTCTAGCACAGCAAGAGCCCCGAGCAGCCTGCCTATCGGGCAGAGGCCGGTGCAATCACACTTGCTCCCAAGCCAGTTGTCCTCCTTGTAGACATAACCTGACTTATTCTGGGTGTAGTGGGTGTTTCTGTCTCGTGACAGAAACGTCTTCACTGGTTTTTTGAATGTTTATGGGTGTCTTCTCCCTCTTACACATCATTTGTATTTTTGTCTTTATACTAATATGAGCTTATCCTTACAAAAAAAATGAGGTAGAGTCTTGGAAACTCAACAGGGGCAGCTTATCCTGTCATTAAGCATTGATGGATGTCAGTGGTTTTTTTTGTTTGTTTTAGAGAGGCGTGGCTAACAAACTTTAAGGTAGTTCATGGCCCCTTTCTTCTGTGATTAATGCAGTTATGTAAGAAAGAAAGTAAATATAGGTGAATTAAACCATCCAGGCAAAAATAGAGATAGAAATGATCAAATAAGTCCAGCTATGTGCTGATTACAAGCACATGGGTACACATACTGCTATGAAGTTTGCAAGTATGAGGATAGAAACGAATGCTAAGTAATTAATGTAAATATCTACAAAGGGGTTTTGAAATGAAGAGCTGATATCAAGGGCTCCAGTAGAAAGCAAATATTTTGAAATTGATGGCAACAAAAGTACCAATGTGCTTGACACAATGGATGGATGGATTGCGATATGAGTTGTATGAGCCCCCAATAAAAGGGTTAAAAAAAAGTTCTTGGAAAAATGGAATGAAAAGATGGTGTTCTTTTTTCATGAACTTTTTGAAGCCCTCTTATATAGGTACTTTTAAATCAAAAGCATCATTAGGGATATAGAGGTTTGTTGCATAATGGTGAAGGTTCATTCACCAAGGAGATATAAATATTCTATTTGTTGGCCCCATTGAGTAAGCATTCGAAATGAGCATGTTGCCGTTGGTTTCCATTGAGTGGACCGTCTAAATGTATTTACTGTTGTTGGTCATTGCTGCCCATTCAGTTCCTATATACTAGTTCCTAGCTAATTCATTTGAATATTCAAAAACTGATGAAACTACAGGAAGACGTGGACAAAGTCACAGTCAGAGAATTTAGCAAACTTTTCTTAACTATTGATAATATTAAAGGAATCCATCAAAATACAGATTGGAACCACATAGTCAAGAAGCTTGCTTTAGTGGACGCACACAAAACCCTGATAGAGGTGCAGTATTCTGGTAGCTCTGGAGCACATTTCAAAGCCTAGCTGTTATACAGGTGAGGAAATGGCACGGCAGCTGTGCCTGACCTCCTTTGGGGACAAAAAGGAGAAGGGGAATCCAACTCTTCACCAACCCAAGGTCTAATGGCAGGAGGTGAGGTGGACATTCCGCCCTCCATCCTTCGTTTACCCAATTCTGATAGCAGTGGTCCTTACCACAACCCTGCAATGATCCACTGCAGTGATGGCATGGAACTCAAGGACCATGCTCGCAATTACCGGGTTTACGAGGGAAGTTAACAAGCCAAGATCAGAAAACACGAAGACACAGTTTTGGGTTTATAACAGCATCTCTCTGGAGCCAGCAGCCGATTCTTTCTTTCTCGTTCTCAGCCTCTCTGCCACAGAGCCCCCAGCCTCTGCCTCTGTGAGCCAGGAAGCCGGCCTGCTGTTCTGCTCCACTGCCCGGTGGTTTGAGCCGGCTCCTCTGCTGCTCTGTCCTTCAGGCCGGAATCCCACGTGAGCTCTGCTGGTGGTGGTTCTCTCTGGGCGGTCCAGGGATAGATGAATCTCTACACGGGACAGACTAAGACCCTCCGCTCCCGTTTCTGCAATGGTTCTCTTATGCCGAGAGGAATGGCAAAACTGACCAGTCCTTGAGCTACAGCTCATTTGCATGGTCCTGCCAATCATTTGGTGGGACTTACAAGAAGTAGACGGGCGCCCTTGGGGTTTTGGTGGGTAGGAGTAATGTTGCTAACCACAGGTCAGCAAATTTAAAGCACCAGCTGCACCTCTGGAGAAAGAAGAGGTTTTCTACTCCTGTAAAGAATTACAGTCTTGGATACGGACCGGGCCAAGTCTACCCTGTCCTACAGGATCGATATAAGTCTCGATCCACTCAGTGACAGTGAGTTTCTTTTTATTTTCTTTTTGCTTATAAAGTGAATGGAAGAGCCATGTGAAGAAATTTTACTTATAGGCCTTAGATAAATTGCAAAAATTCTTTAAAGAATAGAAATTCCTAAAACCGAGTCGAGAAGAAATCAAAGGGCAGACAAATCCAAGAACTATTACATAAACGATCAACAGCAGTTTAAAGTCTTCCTACAAACTCCAGACCTGGATGGCTTTACAGGAAGTGCCACTTTCAAGAAACAAAATCATTCCAGTCTTATAAAAATGATACCAGAAAATAGCATCTAACAGTACCAAATTCAGAAAAAGATATAACCAGAAGGTAACCTTAGGGGCACACTTCACACATAAGCATATTTGTATCGGCAAAAATTCTTTAAAAGCCAGGGAAAGAAATCATGCCATCATTTCCAAAGCATGGCTGAGCCAGCCAGGGTGCTGTAGTGTGCCCATCAGGGAGCTCGGGCATTTGACACTGAAGAATCAACAGCAGTTGAGTGCCATGTGAGCCACTCCCTCAAAGTCACCCACTGTTCCAACATGAGATCATGCTATAGTCCTGCCAGTCATGGCCGATCTTTGCAAAGCGGGGTCCTTGACACTTTCCGAGGTCGGAAAAAAAGCAAATACTGCTGAAAGATTGGTATAGAACAGGAAATGAGCAGTGGCCAGGGGCTGCTGTGAAGAGTTCCTGAGAGGCTAAACTGTTGCTGTCAAGAGGATTCCAATGGGAGTGAGCGGAACGTGCTCCCTGGGTTCTCAGTGGGTGATTTTGCAGAAGTGGATCATGGGACCTTCTTCCGAAGGGTCTCTCAGGAGCCTCCAACCTCCAACCTTTGGGTTAGCAGCTGAGCTCTTTAACTGTTGTGCAACTCAGGCGCCCCATTCATCACGGGATCAATCACAATGTAGGTAAGTGCTTTGCTCACTTTCCCACAGCGATCTTCACCCCTACTGAGATAATAGGTAGCATGTTTCTTTAAAACGTGACCCAGAAATGAATTAGACGCTCCACAATTATTGAGAAGGCAGAAAAATAACCAAACTGCTACCATTTGGGGGGTCCTACAAAATTATCGAGATTGAGGGGGCCTGTTGGCAAGGTGGTTGAACATTGGACTGCTAACCACAAGGTTAGCTGTTTGAAACCCCCAGTTGCCCTGTAGGAGAAAGACCAGACTTTCTATTCCCGTAAAAGAGATACAATCTCAGACACCACAAGGGTAGTTCTCCCTTGTCCAATGAGTTGGCATCGACTCAATGGCAACAAGTTTGGGTTTGGGTTTGGATAGAGAGCAGGAGACTGGGAATGTAACACTACCATACATTTCTTAGCATGGGAATATTCTTATTAGATGCCCTTAGTGGGTGGTGGTGGAGGTGGTATTGGGTAGTTTGGGAATTTCATTTTTTTGCAGAGTGCATTATGCATCTGAATTGTGGATGCACCAAGAGTATTCTGGGTGTGTCAGAATTTCAGATGTTTATCCTCAAATATATGTTCAGGTTTTGGTTTGTTCTTAGAAGTTAAAGCATCATGTTTGATCTATTGTTTATATTAAGGACCAGATAGGTTCTGGCCCCAGCAGATTTATCAATAGTTCACTCACTGCCTTTCCCTAGCATCGCTGAGGTTAAAATTATGAACTCACTTATTTTCTGCCTTTGTATTTGTAAATGACTAGAAAAATCATTTTATCAGCACTGAGGAGACCTGGGTGAAATATCAATATAAAATTACTTTTGTCGTTTAATAAGAATGGCTAGTGTACCTTCCCCCCCATGCTTTATTTAGAACACATACTTTTACTGTACTATTATATGATACATAAACCATTTAAAACCATTTCTTCTGGAAATTTAAAAACCAGTACTAGAGAACATGTCTATTTCTATTTCCAAATGTTTCTAAAATTTTGGTAGGCTTGAAGATAATGAACCCACTGCCATCAATCGAGTTGATTGATTCAATCACAGACAGAGTAGAACGGCCCTTTAGGGTTTGCAAGACTGTAAACCTTTCTCGCATGGAGCAGCTGGTAGAGTTGAGCCATCAACCTCGTGGTTAGCAACCCCATGTGTAACCGGAGGAGCCACCAGGGGTCTTTGAAGAGAAATGATGGGCTAATCACTTCTCCAAATAAGCTGCTTTTGGCTTATGCCGATCTACTTGAGCATCTTTAAAAACCAAAGCTTAAATGAACATTGGTTCCTTTGTTTTCTTTGAAAGATTACTCTAATGATAGTTCAAAAAGTCTGTCGTCCAGATGGGTGTTTTCCAGGTGGAGCACCTCACATGGGTGTTTTCCAGGCCACTGGGCAATGGCTGGTCTCCAGACAGCAGGGTGATCACCCAGACCTCCAGTGGGAAAGACGGGGAAGCATGGAGCACTACTAGAACAAAAGAGGAGCTATCAAAAAAATATAACTTAACATTAGCTAATATGTGATTTCTAACACCATCACATAACTGGTGCCTATGAGTGTGTGAAATTAAGATGTGAAGGGTTTAAACTGGAGTTCAGCCTCCATATGAAGTTTCTCTCTCTCTCTCTCTCTCTCTCTTGTATTGAGTTGATTCTGACTCTTGGCAATCCTGTAAGGCAGGGAGAACTGCCTCTGTGGGTTCCTGAGACTGTAACTCTTTATGGGAGTAGAAAGTCTCATCTTTCTCCCTCAGAGTGGCTGATGGTGTTGAACTGCTGACCTTGCAGATTGCAGCCCAATGCATAACCACTACGCCACCAGGGCTTCTTAAAGTATATATATCAAAATCACATTACAGTATGTTTCTTTTGATATTCCTTCTCAACATCCATATGTTCTCACCATTATGAACTTTCTAGTTACATAAGGGACTTGACAAGAAGACAGATTTCCATGTTCAGAAGTCCGGTAAATTAGAGAATCTGAGAATAGCTAGCTTTAATGCAATTAAGAGTGATAGAGTATATAATCCGTCTTTGAAAATGCACAGCTGAGCTTGCAATGAAACAGGACATTCACGGGGCTATAGAATGAAGTGAAAGGGGGACTTGGGGAGGTAAGCAAGCTTGAAGCTGCTTTTGTTCTGAAGGCATCAGCCCCAAATCCAGTGATCTTGGATTTCCTACTCAGGACTGCAATGAAGGTGTTGGAGGCAGAATAAAGTAACTTTGCACCACATTCCTAAAATGACATTGATAATTATTGGCGATAAAATGTGAAAGTTGGAAGCAAAGAGAAAGGAACATCTCTTTGGAAAGTATATCTTTAGTGATAGAAATGAAGCTGGAGATTTATGCATGACAGATGACCTCTTCATAGCAAACACCTTTTTCAACAACATAAATTGGAGCGATACACGTGGACTGCTCTGGATGGACTACAGTGATCACACTGACTACATCTGTGGGGAGGAGATGCCAGCCTTCCATATGGATTGCCACTCAATGTACAGAAAATCCAACTGCTCCCAACTGGACCAGTAGTAACAGCATGATAAATGGGAAAAGAGCCCAAACTGACTCCCGGCATCTAACAAGACGGCAACAGTAAGAATTCTTAACTGTAAGCCAGGCCTCACTGAGTTGGCCTTCCAAACTTGCTAATTTGTGATGTGATCCCCCAAATCCTCAAGAACTTAATTTTAAAGGATGTGAGGTTAGTAAAGCCCTCAGGAAACTATGTCCAGAGGCAAATTTATGTACTTACCGAGGGAAAGGGCTTTAATCCAAGGTCTAGAACATTCCAACGGACAAGATTCCAAAGACCTTGAGTGAAAAATGAAGAAACGCCTAATGGAAAAGAGACAGGAGCCAATTGAGAGTGGAAGGCGCGGCAGCCAGGCTGCAGAGATTCCAGGTACTTGGACGATATCATTCAGGGTAAGAAACAGTCTGAGAAAATGAGCAAGGACCATCAGACTTCAAAACATTCCCAACAGCTTTGTCGAAAGAATCAAATAGAATTTTCAGAAGTGAAAAATACCATAATAGAAGCTAAAAATCAATAGAGGTGGTGCATGGATTACCCAGTAATCAATGAGGTACAGGTGCAGAAGAAAGATCTGAAAAATTATTCAGAATGCAGCAGAGCTATACAAAGGGATAGAATATAAAGAGGACAGAAGATGAACACTTACGTAGTGAGGCTTCAGAGGACTCATGTAGGATAGTTTGAACATTCTGATATACCCTAGACAGATTTTCAAGAGGAGGTAAAAGAAAGAATAGGAAGGACAGAATCTTCAAAGAGATCATGGCGATACGTTTTAGATAATTGTTAAGACGTTAATCCTCAGAGTTGCCGATGAGTCTTATACAATATTGAGAGAAGAAAAAAGAAAGAAATTCACAGCAAGGCCTAGCACAGTGAACATGCAGAACACCAGAGATAAAAGAATTAGCAAAAAATAGGCAGACCGAAGTAATACATTAACCACCTGGGAATGAATGATATGTAAACTTACAGTTGATTTCCTAACATCCACATTGGAAACTAGAAAAGTGGCAAATATATATTTAATGGTATTTTTAAAAGTAAACTTTGAAGCAGAAATGCACACCCAGAGAAATGATCTTCTAAGAATAAGGGCAAAAGAAAGTATTTTAAGTCAAACTAACATGAGAGTTGGTTACCAATTTTAGGTCTATAGAGAACCCAGCCTAAGCCAATTACGTTTAAAAAATAACCACAGGAACATTACCTATATGCCATGTATAAGAGACATACCTGTTGCTGCCCATTGCCACTGAGTCAGTTCTGACTCTAGCGACCTTATGTACCACGGAATGAAGCGCCACCCCGTCCTGAGCCATCCTTACAACTGTTATGTTTGAGGCCATTCCTGCAGCCACTGAGACAATCCATCTTGTTAAGGGCCTTCCTCTCTTTTGCTGCCCCTCTACCACGTTGAGGTCCTTCTCCCGGGACTGGTATCTCCAGACCACATGTCCCCAGTGTATGAGAGGAAGCATTGGCCTTCTTCGCCCTAAGACACATTGTGGCTGTACTGTTTCCACAAGACTGACCTCTGTGCTTTTGGCAGTCCATGGTACTTTCGATGTTCTTCACCAACACCATAGCTCCAGCGAGATTGAGTCATCCGCATATCACAGTTAATAAGACTTCCTCCCATATGATACCACATTCTTCTTCTCTGATGATTTGCTCAGCATACAGATTAAGTAAATATGGTGAGAGGATGCAACCCGATGCCCACCTTTCCGGATTTTAAGCTTGCTCTTTGCACAACTGCGACTGGATCCATGCGAGTACAACGAAGTGCTCGGGAATTCTCATTCTTCCCAAAGCTAGCTGTATTTTGCTATGATCCACACGGTCGAACGTGTTGGCACAGTCAATAAAACACAAGCAAACATCTTTCTGGTATTCTCTGCTTTCGGCCAAGATCCACCTGGCGTCAGCAGTGAGTTCTTGTTCGCCATCGTCTTCTGAATCCAGCCTGAGCCTCTGGCAACTCCACGTCAATGTGCGGCTGCACTGTTGCTGGGTGGTCTTCAGCACCATTTTACTTGAATGCGACGTCAAGGATATCGTTCTATAATTTCTGCATTTTGTTAGGTTACCTTTCTTTGGAAGGGGTAGAAATATGGATTTCTTTGAGTCAGTTGGCCAAGTAGTTATTGGCATAGATGAATGAGTGCTTCCAGGGCTTCATCGGCTGCTTGAAGCATTTCAAAAGGCATCCTATCAATTCCTCATCAATTTTTGATTAGGAGCCCGGGTGGAATAGCGGCTCTGGGCCAGACTGCTGACTGTAAAGTTAACAGGTAGAAGTCACCAGCTGCTTCTCCTCCCATAAACAAAGCCGTCTCAGCAACTCAGAGGCCATTCTACTCTGCCCTGTACGGTCGCTGTGAATCGGCATTGATTCGGTGGCAGTGCGTTTGGCTTTCAGTAATGCTTTCAGTGCGGCTTAGACTTCTTCCTTCAGTGACGGGTTGAAAGCATAAAACAGAAAAAGATGCACTAGCCACTACTGACTGAAATAAAGAGGCTGCTGCTAACCACTTTTAGATCGAGCATATGACTGGGCCCATAATGGAAATAATAATGTAAAATTCAAATCACCAGGAAAATAGAATATTCTATATACTTCTATATACTCGAGAACAGTGTCTAAATACATGAAATATATATTAAGAACTGAGGAGAAATCCCAGTACTCGTTTCTCAGTCTATGCGCTCTTCATTCAATAACTATTTATGGGACACCTGCTCTGTCGTAGCACTGGGGATAAAATCGCCAGAGAGTGAAGTCTGAAGGTGGTCTGCGCTCTCCAAAGACCAGTGAGGAGGACAGAGCAGTCGCTGCCCGCCCAGGCGGAGCCTGCTCTATCACGACGCGGAGCACCTGCGATGTGAGGCAATCTGCAAAGCCCGCCCAGGCGGAGCCTGCTCTATCACGACGCGGAGCACCTGCGATGTGAGGCAATCTGCAAAGCCAAAAGCAAGCCACCCAGACGCCCAGTTAAGGATGAGCATCACATCGGTCATGTTTTTCTTAGAATTAAAACCCTATATTTTGGAAGACTTTTTATTTTCACACTTCAATAAAGCTCAAGACGTGGACGTTCCATGACCCTGTGATTACATTCTTATGTTTCTATTCTTGAGAGATGCTGGCACGCGCCAGCGTGGAAAAGAACGTCATAAACGCAAATTCTGTTTTAGAAAGAACTGGGAACGTTATGTCTGGACACAGCTCTTCAGCTGCAAAGAAAAAACCCACCTAGATTAAAAATAACGGTGAGACTGTTTGTTCCGGTCAGGATTTGCAGTCTTAGAAGCTATGTCGGGTCACGATGAGTCAGCATTGGTGTTTTGGGGGGTGGGCGCGATCAGTGACTATTTATGAAGAACCTCTCCAGACAGCAACATGGATGCAAGTGGCAGAAGATTATTTTCATGTCATTTAATCTAGAGCAAGTTTGAAGGGATACACTGCAAAATGGTCTAGTGCCGTGTTCTATGTGGACACCGTAAGCGGTGAGGACCGTAAGGGAAGGCGAGAGGTAGAATTGGAGACACGAGAAGGGGCTCGCACCTGAAGGTGCTCACCTCGCTTCACCTGAGTGGTGGCTAGGTAGGAGGTAAGGAAGGCAGGGCTGCAAGTGGGCCTTCATCACCGCGGTCACCTGGGATGATGTCAGGTGGGATTGCAGAAGGGGTTTGGTAGAGGGAATTTAGACCTCTGAGTGGTTGTTTTCGAGTCCGTTGAAAGGAATTCTCCAGGTGGGCCTCATCCTCTTCAGAGGCGGAGCGTTCTCGCCAGCCGGCTGCAGAATGGAAGCCAGAGTTTTGACGCATGAGAAGCCAATGGGGACTTCAGTTCTGCCAAGAACAGCATTTGACCAGGGACAAAGGTGCGTTTGCGACCGAATCATCCCATGCCGATAGGATACTTCTGACCCACAGATGTGTGAGCTAATAACGGTGCTGTTTTAAGTTGCCAGGTTTGTGCAGCAATAGAAACTAATATGCACGAGTATTTGTGATATTGTGGTTCTACCTTTTACTATTCAATAGTGTGAATTTATTATTTAATAAACTTTTTCTTTTTCATTCAGAGAAGGCCAGCAATGAATTCCTGCGGAGTCCTGGGATCTTGTGAACCACACAGACGTAACACGGAGGGCCAGAATGTACACGGAATATAAAGGCTTGGCCTGCACCATGATGAGCATGAGTTAAAGAAAAACCGTGAGTTATGGGCCTTGCCCTGGAATTTTTTTAAATATAATAAACCTTTTTATAAGACTGAGAAGAGTTATCAAGCAAAGATTGTAACATTGGGCCAAGAATGCAGGCCATTATTTACGGAGATCCAGATTTGGGGGAATGACTCAGTGCTGTTTATTCTGCATAATGATGTTATTGTTACGTTGAACAGAGGGCTGTAAAGTGATTCTATATGCTTGTTTAAATGTGTAAATATTTCTGTTATGGCATCGTTATGTACACCGACCGTGGATATTTTATTATGGTGTGCTTGAATTAAATCCATTACAATCAAAGAAGGCATTTGAACTTGGGGAGGAACTAGTACCGCTGCTAGTATCCTGAAGCCAGCCGACGTGGAATTGAGCCTAATAACTCGAGTAAAATAAGGACATAAAACTCTGGAGCCTTAAGATGTCAATTCCATTGGCTCCTAAAACATTTTAACAGATGTAGGCTGAATGGCATCAGACAGATGAGCCTTTACTTAATGTGACTAAGCAGCCACAAGATGGCATTTGAATACTGATGTATGTAAGGTTTGGGGCAGTAGTATCACTTCAACACAGACCTATAGTAACCTCTTTCCTGGCCTGGTCACGTTCTGTCGTACCAGGATGTGCCGAGATGTTGATGCTCTGAAAACATTTTACATATTTCTCAATTTGATTGTCGTTGTTCTAAGGTCTCAATTTATTGGCTGATGCATTTGCTGGTGAACTCCCCCCACCGTAGCGAACGGTTCACAAAAGGCAGGGTTTGGTCTTCTTTGCTCTTGACCTGGTGTCCAGACTAATTCCGGAAACAATCGCCGAATGGAAGGAGTGTCGAGTTGGGGATGCAGTGGTGCCTTTAGCTATTTGGGGACAAAGATGTCAGTCAGCTTGAGAAAACAACAGCTACTTGGGTGAGTGGTGAAATAGCGCCACACCAATGTGACAAGTGAAGTAGACGACAGTTTTTAAGAGGGTTGAGGCTTGCTAATCCTCCAAGGGAAAGGTCATGGAAATGCTGCCACAAGGAAGGCAAACGTGCTCGCGAGCGTTAAACAGTGTTTATGGCTATTTGGAAATTACGTCTGCTGGTAAAATCAGATGTTGGGATGCTTATACTGAAGTTTGTAGCCAGCACTGACGTTTGCAATCAGACATTCCTGTTGCCCTGCTCAGGTTTCCTCAAGTTGTTGAGCTGAAAGGAAACCATAAAAAAAAATCAGTGTCAAGTATGATTACAAACCCTGGTTACCTCTCTTAGGAAGAGACAGAGTGTCCAGAAAGAACACTTCGATGCTTTGTTGGTGGTTGTCTAGACTCGGAATATGAGGTAAGGGAACCGAGTGCCGTGCTCGTGGGTGGCACATTCTGTGGCTCCTCACCATGTTTTAGTTCAGAGTGTTACGACGAGTTGGGCCAGAGCAAACAAAACAGAACAACCCCTCCGCCCCCACCACGTTGAGTCAATTACAACTCACCAGACGCATTAATGGTTTCCAAGTCTACAGAAGCACAGCCTCTTCTTTCTCTTCTAGAGCATCTGGTGGGTTTGAACCCCAAGCCTGTGGTTAGTAGCCCGATG
The DNA here is from genome assembly GCF_000313985.2 of Echinops telfairi. Lineage (NCBI taxonomy): Eukaryota > Metazoa > Chordata > Mammalia > Afrosoricida > Tenrecidae > Echinops > Echinops telfairi. The sequence continues at coordinate 59,368,208 of NW_022103928.1, read as the reverse complement.
CTTATCCCTCAGCACCACCAGGCCTCCTAGGTGGGTTGGTAACAGGAAGCAAGAAAGGGAATCAGAAAGAGCCTGTTGAAAGGCAGTATGGACAGAAAAGGTGATGTAGTTTCTTGATGGTACCCCAGTCCATTCAGTTCCGCCAAGAAACCGAAGGAGATGTTTCTCCCTAGCTTCTTCTACTTTGAAGGACTGTACCATGGAGGGAGTAGGTTTGTAGGCATCACGGGAGGGACTCCATGCCTCTGGTTCCCTTGCATCTCAAGAACGTCATATTTATAGGTATGAAGAGTCCAGCCCAGTCTAACCCCAACTTCCACCTCCCGCCCATTACACAGCTTCTCCTCCGCTTCCTCGCTGGTGTCTGACATGGGCATGGACAGGTGCAGTCTGTGCCTACTCTCGTGTCTCTCATGCCCTTCAGGGAAGACGAGAGATGCAAAGGAAGAAGGGATGAGAGGAACAGGGGCACCAACCTTTCTCCTTTTGCTCTTTTCAATGGTGCCGCAAATATGCACAAGGCATTTGAGGAACCAGCAATTTTACAAGGACTTTGATCACGAGGGATAATCGTTGCCACCCTCCTTTCTGAATTATCCCACTACTATTAGCATAATATAATATCCCACCACGGTAGAGCACGATTAACATCTTCCTCCTCAGTGACTGACCCCGTCCTTTCTCTCTCGAGCCACCTCTGATAACCAGCTGTACACTTTGGTTTCTGTACAGTTGCCTATTTCATATAAGTGAGATTGTACAGGATTTATCAGCTGTGGCTGACTTATTTCTCCAGCATGACGTCTTCAAGCCTCCTCCATAGTGCAGCCTGTAGCAGGACGCTGTTTCTCTTGATGTCTGAGAACCGTATCGGTCACCTACTGTCTGTTGATGGCCATTTAGGTGTTTCCACCTTGGGGCTATTGTCCAAGGAGTGGCGCGGCCATGAGCATGGTGTCCAAGCGGAGCAGGGATTGTTTTTGTATGTCTGGTGCTATTTGTTGCTTGCTTGGCAGCATCATATTAGCCTCTGTTCTGCAGGCCACCAAATGCTGCTCTTTGGGGGACAGAGTCCTGGACCCCACAGAGACACTCTCCAGGGCTTTGTGCCCAACACGGGTTCCAGACTCTTCCTCACTGTCCCTCTTCATCTCCGCCTTTGCTCCTACCTCCCTGGTAAAACACCCATCGCCTCCTCACCCAGATTGGGAGCCCAGCGATAGGAAATCATCTAGTGACACTATTTCAGACTATCTGAATAGATGGGGAGCTAGGTAATTCATTTTACGAAGCTAGCGGAATCTTAATAACCAAATCTCAGATGAAGTGAACAGATAAAGATACGCATGACACAACTCCTTTCATATTAGCAACAGACTCTAATTGTGGAGATGGAGCCCAAAGGATGATCCTGCTAGGATATTATCCAAGGGTGTTCAAGGAGACATGACTAGAAGGAAAGTCCGAGGATGTTCCTGAGTGATGCAAATTGTTAGGCACTCCAGGACAAGCGGATGGGCTGGAGGTTTGAACTCCTACCAGAGCTGCTCTGGGAAAGCGACTTGGGGATCTGCTTCTGCGGGGTCACAGCCTTGAGGAGCAGTTCTGCACATGAGGTCGTCAGGGGCCATCACTGATTTGACACCCCTGACAACCAAAGCAGGAACGCCCAGTCTCTGGGTGAGAAGACATTATTCCAATGAGTAGGTTGGTTTTTTTTTTAATTGTAAACCAGGTGGGGGTTAACATTTCAGATCACCAGTTTTACGTTCAAAGGTCCAGACCACCAATCCAACCTCCCAGCAGTTCACTCCCTGCCTGCTGTCCCCTAGCCCCATGGACCTCTGTCTCCCTCCTCTTGCAAGTCAGCACCCGGCAACTGGCTAGCCCATTGCCTCGTGCCCTTCCTTTCACCTCCCCTGCCTTGACAACCTCCAAAGTTTCTTCGCTTGGTATGAGACTCCATTTTGTCTTCCACCCCCTTGTATGAATGGTCTCTTACAATGTTTATCCTTCTGTGATTGTATAATTTTCCTGAGCGTAATGTTCTCCAGGTTCATCCATGTTACCAGGTGCTTTGTGGTTTTGTCATTGTATTTCAGGGATGCGCAGTGGTAGTTACATCATCTAGTGTCAACTGGTGAAGGGGTGGAGTCTAACCTGTCAATCAGGTCACAGCTTGAGGACCTCCTTGTGGGGGTGCTGCGAAGATTTAGCTGACTGGAGGCCAGATACGCTCACTCCCTCCGAGACATTACTGATGACGAGCCTGATGGAGCTGTGCTGATACAGTCAGAGCCCTGGAGCTGGAGGAGCCACATGGAGACCCATGCTAGTGCTGAGATGCTTCTACTGCCACTGGGTCCATGGAACTTTCCACCCCCTGGCCTGCGATTGTCCTGCACTCGGTGTCATTGCATGGGTTTGAAGAGGAATTTACAGACTGGTACTGGACATATGGACTAATACTGGACTTATGGACTTGATCTGGAGCGGGTTGGGATGTTTTCTTCATGTATAATTACTTTTTATATAAAGTTCTTTCTTATACACATAGTATGAATTTGTTTCTCTGGTCTACCCCGACTGACACAGATGCATAGCATTCCATTGTGTGCATGGACTACAGGTCTTTGCCCCTCCTTCTGTAGATGGACATTTAGGTTGTCTCCATCTTCTTGCTTGGCAGCATCATATGAACAGAGCTGCAAAACATGGAGGCTCACATGTCTGTCCATGGTATGACGCTTGCTTCTGTAGGGCATGTGCCCAGCAGAGGGACTGCTGGGTCGCATGGCGTTTCCCTTGTCAGTTGTTTGAGGCAGTGCCCTATTGCTGGCGACCGTGGTTGTACGTATCTACAGTCCCACCAGCAGCGGACGAGGGCGACAATCTCTCCCCAGCTTCTCGGCATTTATTATTTGCTTTTATTTTTCAACCTTGCTGCCGTTGTTTGTGTGAGGTGGCATCATCACGGTTTGGATTTGCGTCTCCCGGATGGAGAGCATTTCTTTCTGTGGTTGTTGGTTGTTTGGGGATGATCTCGGGTGACCTGTCTGTTCATGTCCTTTACCCATTTTTTGATTGGGTTAATGAGCTTTTCCTTTATGAGGTGTTGCACGTTTCTCTAGATTTTGGAGATTAGTCTCTTGCCTGTTGTGTCCTTGTCACACATTTCCCCCCACTCCACAGGTTCTCTGTTCACCTACTTGGTCATTTACTGTGTGTGTTTCCTTAGTTACACTTGATAGTTTGTCCATGTCCTGCCACAGGGCCCCTAAGTTTGTCCCTGTTTTCTAATTGAAAATCTTTATAGTTCTGGATTTGCATGTAGGTCTTTGATCCGTCCTGCGCTCTCTTTGTGGGTAGGGTGAGGTGTGGGGCGCATTTCTTCTTCTGCAGATGGGGATCCAATTTTGCCGGCACCGTTTGTTGAAGAGACTATGTCTTTCTTTCCCATTTAATGTTTTTTTCCTTTCCCCTTTGTTAAAGATCTGTTGCATGTATATGGATACATTTATTTCTGGGTTTTCTATTCTGTTTCCTTGGTCTATGTATCTCATTGTAACTCTTTTAAGTCCTGTAGCTGTGTAATAGATTTTGAGATTGGGAAGCGAGAACTGTGTTCTTTTTTGCTTCTTTTTTGCTTATCCCGGTCTCTTTCCTCTTCATATGAAGTTAGTACTGGGGTTTTCCAGTCCCATGAAGAACCAAGTTGGGATCTGGATCAGAACTGCATTGATTTATAGATTTCTTTGGGGGGTTGTCATCCTCTGCCTTCCTATCCAGAAACATGGAACAGTCTTCCATTTATTTAGGTCACTTGTGGTTTCTTGTCGTTGGGTTCTGTAGTTCACAAAACAATCTTACACCTTCAAAGTACTCTCCATTACACTTACTACATTTGTCAAAGTTGCGACTCCAATTCTTGGAAACATTTTTCAAATGACTCCCTCATTTTTTTCTTCATCTCTACATCATCATATCACTGCCCTTTCCTGCCCCTTTGCATTAGCAGAAATAAAAAGAAGTCTCACAGAGTGAGGTCAGGTGAGTAGGTGTGTGGGGCAAGAGAGAGATGCTGGTTTGGGTTTGTTGTTGTTATTTTCCCCCAAAACTGGCACACTGAGATGGCTGCTTGAGCAGGTGCATTATTGTGGTGGCAATATCAGTCCCCCGTCTGCCACAAATCAGGCCTTTTTTGTTATGCAATCTTTTCAGAACCCCTAAATAGTCAACTTGATGAACAGTCTGACCTGGTGGAAAGAACTCGAAATGCACTATCCCCCTCACATAAAAAAAAAAAGAGTATCATCTTGATCGTTGATTTCACTTGAGCTTTTTTGGGGTGAGGTGATGACGACATCTCCCACTGGCTTGATCGAGGTTTGCTTTTGGGGTCATAAGACTAGCACCATGGCCCATCACCGTAAAGATTCCCCTTTGTTTGGTTGCAGGCGTTAGTGGCAAATCTTGCCTGCGATACAATTGCTTTCCTTTAAGGCTAGATAGGAAGAAAGCCCAAAGGGATGCATGCATTCTGAATGTACTAAATGCCCCCAAATTAGACACTCTAACATGATTAATTTTATGTTATATGAATTTCATCTCAATAGAATAAAACTAGGTTCATGAAATATTTGTATGAACATCCGAATGGGATGAAAAAGAGCAAGAAACGGCACTTTTCATCTGTTGGTGGGAATGAGACTCACTAATACCGTTTTTTGGTAAATAGCATGGCAATGTTGATTGATGAAATGATCAAATGCGCACACTTGTAAATATTCTCAACCCAGCACCAGGAATTAGATTACACCCTCCAGGAATAAGAGCACCACATGTGAGTCTGTCTGTGTGTGAGAGACAGAGGAGAGACAGACAAAGGGAGGAGGGGAGGGGAAGGGAAGGGAAGAGAGGAGATCCCTGGACTAAGGCATTGATCATAGTAGAAAACCCACAAATCAGGAGCAGCCGGAGTGGCCACCAGTAAGCGTCCACCAGTCAGCAACCCAGCCACCTCGTGGAGTAGTCTGCATCTGAGAAAAAGAATGTCAAGTGTCAGGAAACCCAGACATGTTCTTTCCATGCATGGCTCTGGCCCAAGATTATGCCTAAGACCTTGTGAGCCTTTGCTCTAAGTTTCTCTAGAAATTCCCTTGGCTCTGCAAGACTGGCTGAGCTTCAGATAGGATAGTATGATGGAAAATTGTGTTTGTGATCTTGCATTTAGTAGCAAAACAGGTGTCCCTCTCTGGGGCCACCCACAGGATCCTGCTGATGTACTTAACGGGTTCACAGCTTTCCCCCATCTCCCACTGCGAGGAGGAGGAGGAAATAGCATCAGCCTTCTACCCAACCGGTTTGGATTTCACTGGCCCTGGTGTGCATCGCCTCAGACCCTCAGAAACAGGACCACTTGGGTGGAACCAGGTTTAAAACATTAAAAAAAAAAGGCTTAAGAAAACCCTGGGGGTTGGCAGGAGAGAAGGCGATATTAAAAAAACACAGTCTGAGTTTTTCAATAACATCTTGAACTTGTCACTCTGTGAAATATCGTCTTGGAGCCATTAGTGAAACCCACATTGCCACAGTGGCCTTGATGTTGTGCTTGGAGAGGGGAGGGCAGCTGGATTAACTCTCCTTTGGCAAAGAACGCCTAATTATGCGCCTGCGCCTTTGTGGTTTGGTGGAAGATGACTGCTGGTGCCCCCACCATGTATGGGGCATTTCTAGTGGGAACAACTGGCTTAGAGGTTCAAATAATGCATGTTCAATAGGAGCCATGATGGCACAGGGGCTATGAGCTCCGCTGTAACTGGAAGGTCCTTGGTTTGAATCCACCAGCTGCTGTGCAGGTGAAAGATGAGGCAAGCTGCTTCCATAAAGAGTTACAGCCTTGGACACTCCACAGGGCCGTCCAGTAGGGTTGCTGTGCGTCAGAATTGACTTGGTGGCAAGGTGTTTGGTTGGGGATGCGTCCCATGCCTCTCTCTGCCATGACAATTTGATAGGCTCTATTACTTCTCGCTCTCTTATAACTCTCCACTGTGAATTGGGTAAAGGTTCACAGTCTTTTCCATCCAACAACTCAAATGCCTTCTGTCTCATGTCATTGATTGCAATCCCCACGAGGGGCCAGCACTCTTACCCCCCCC
>NW_022103928.1:59359356-59361785 GCF_000313985.2 Echinops telfairi | reverse complement strand
CAAATGTTTTGAGAATGATGATGGCAACAAATGTACAAATGTGCTTGACACAATAGATGGATGGGTGGATTGTGATAAGAGGATGGGTGGATTGTGATAAGAGTTGTACGAGCCCCCAATAAAATGATTTAAAGGAAAAAAAAGAACATTGAGCCCGGGGTAGGGGTGAGGGCCCGGGGTGAATTCAGCTTTAAGTATACAAGCCTAAAGCTCATGTCCCCTCTGGGAGACCCTGGCTCTGTCCAGAAGGCAGGAGTCAATTATCTAACAAGCAAGGTACACCCAGGCTATAGATGAAAAAGTAAGCACAAGTAAGCCAGTGTTTACCCCGTCATCTGACACGGTCCAGCTATCAGCCACTGATTTGGGTCAATGAGGGCTCTCCCTGTGGCTAAACCCTTAAAACCAGCGCAATGTCACAAGGAACACAAGTCAATCCCAATTCACAGCGACCCGGTCCCAGAGCGGAACTGCGTTTCGGCGTTCTGAGACTGCAGATCTTCACGGCGGACGGCCTGGTCTTGCTTTCTCGTATGACAGCCTCTACAAATCAGTAGCAGATCTCAAGGAAGCGAGAAGGCTCAGAAATCGCAGATTTCTTAGCTGGAAGAGACTAAAAAAACTTTTTAAATCCGCCCCCATTTATGGAAGGACAGGAAATCTAAATTCAAGAAAGGAAGGCTTACTTGAAGCTTGATGGTTGCTACAGGCCTGGGGCCCTCGGCCAGTGCTGCTCTGAGTGAGGACCCTGGGGGGCTCCCGTCCACCCACCAGAGCTGCACAGAAGGGCAGGCCTCGCAGACTCCAGCCCGATCCATTCAGGATGGGACTCAGAGACTGGGCCTAAAAGCTTCCCAAGGGGTTCTTGTGCTCATTACAACCTGAGGGTGCAATGCCCCCTCCACCCAGGGTGCTGACAGGAGGCATCGGAAACCAATAGGCAGCTGAGAGCCAGACACCTAGCCATTCGTCACCCAAGATTGTCCACTGGGAAACGGATCTTGTCTTGCTGATCACGGGGAGTGGGACTTGCAAGACTGCTCGGGTTACAGCGGACTCTGGGCCTCTGAGTCCGCGCTCAAGGAAGCCGGCAGTGACCCTGCCTGCCCCTCCCCTGTCGGGAGACTTGCTTGTCCTCCTGGGGTGAGGAGGTTTGCCTTTTCATACCCCGGTGCTTTCTTCTGCCAGCAGAGGGGGCAAGGTCTTCGCATCTCGCAAGGGTGGAGGAGAGCCAGGTGAAAATGGGTGAAGATTCTGTATTCTGAGTCTGAAGGCAATGGTGGACCGCCTCCACAGTGTCACCGCACGCAGCAGGCACCCACTCAGTCACCCACTCACCCACACACTCACTCAGTCACCCACTCAGTCACCCACTCACTCACTCAGTCACCCACTCACTCACCCATTCACTCACTCAGTCACCCACTCACTCACTCACCCACAACCCACTCACTCCTAACTCACTCACTCACTTCTCACTCATTTACTCACTCACCCACTCACTCACTCCTCACTCACTCAGTCACCCACTCATCTACCCAGTCACCCACTCACTTCTCACTGACTTACTCACTCACTCACCCATTCACCCACTCACCCATCACTCACTCACTCACTCACTCCTCGCTCCCTCACTCACCCACTCAGTCACCCACTCACCACTCATTCACTCACTCACCCATTCACCCACTCACTTCTCACTAACCCACCAAGTCACTCACTCATTCATTCATTCACTCACTCCTCATTCAATCACTCACTCACTCAGTATTCACTCACTCTTCACTTATTCACTCACTTACTCACTCACTCACTCCTCACTCACCTACCCATTCACTCACTCACGCCTCACTTACCCACTCATTCACTCACTCACTCTTTACTTACTCACTCCTCATTTACTCACTCACTCACTCATCTCTCAACCACTCATCCACTCACTCACTCTTTACTCACTTACTCCTCACTCACTCACTTACTCACTCACCCACTTATTCACTCACCCATTCATTCATCCACTCACTCACCCATTCACTCATCCACTCACTCACCCATTCACTCACTCACCCATTCACTCACCTACTCACTCCTCACTTAACTCACTCACTCACTCATTCACTCGCTCTTCACTCATTCACTCATCATTCACCCATTCACTCACGCTTCATTCACTCACTCATTCCTCACTCACTCACTCCTCACTCATTCATTCATTCACTCACTCCTCATTCATTCACTCACTCACTCATTCACTCCTCACTCACTCACCCACTCACTCCTCACTCACTCACTCCTCACTTACTCACTCATCCATTCACTCACTCCTCACTTACCCACTCACTCACTCACTCACTCTTCACTCATTCACTCCTCACTCACTCATTTACCCACCCATTCACTCACCCACTCACTCACTCATTCACTCACTC
>NW_022103928.1:59346410-59358904 GCF_000313985.2 Echinops telfairi | reverse complement strand
CACTCACTCACTCATTCACTCACTCATTCACTCACTCATTCACTCACTCACTCCTCACTTACTCACTCACTCCTCACTTACTCACCCACTCGCTCACTCTTCACTCATTCACTCCTCACTCACTCATTCACTCACCTACCCATTCACTACTCACTCACTCACTCTTCACTCATTCAGTCCTCACTCATTCACCCCTCACTCATTCACACATTCACTCACTCATTCACTCACCCACTCACTCACTCGCTCGCTCTTCACTCATTCACTCCTCACTCACTCCTCAATTACCCACTCACTCGCTCGCTCTTCACTCATTCACTCCTCACTCACTCATTGACTCACCTACCCCTTCACTACTCACTCACTCACTCTTCACTCATTCAGTCTTCACTCACCCATTCACTTACTCACTCATTCCTCACTCACTCACTCCTCACTCATTCATTCATTCACTCACTCCTCATTCATTCACTCATTCACTTACTCACTCATTCCTCACTCACTCACTCCTCACTCATTCATTCATTCACTCCTCATTCATTCACTCATTCACTTACTCACTCATTCACTCCTCACTCCTCACTCACTCATTCATTCATTCACTCACTCACTCACTCATTCACTGCCATTGAGTCTAGGCCAACTCATAGAAACCTTGAGGACAGACTAGATATGTCCCTGTAGGTTTCCAAGACTGTAACTCTTTACAGGAGTAGAAAGCCTCATCATTCTCCCTCAGAGTGGCTGGTGGTTTTGAACTGCTGGCCTGTGGTTAGAAGCCTAAGATATCACAATCCACTGCATCATCAGCAGAACTTAACACACACGAAATTGGACCTAAGTTTCCAAAGTCGAAACATGGACACCCTTCCCAACTCCTATCCAAACTAAAAATGAGGACCTTTTGCTAAAGAGGGAATTGCTCCTACTTCACTTGACTCTCGAGACTCACCAGAGGTGTATTGGGATGTATCTGGAATTAAAGATGTCTATTTTTAAAAAAGAAAAATGAAAACAGTTGGCGAGGAAGAAACAGAGTCTGCATATCCACGCTGGGTAGCTGGATGTGGCGGAGTGCCCTGTTCAGTTTTCTGTTGGGTGTGAACATTTTCACAACAGTGAAGAAAAGTATCCCAAGAAAAGGTCTGATTTCCTTCAATTTTATTGATGTTTGATGTTTCTGTTATTCAAGGACTCTGGGATGGCAACTGGGTGTCAAAGAGTACTAATAAAGTCACAACGATAAGATGCCATTGTAAAATTGTGCTGTCTTCCAAAATCCTGTATTAGAGAGAAATGGATTTCTAATAATGTGCTACAATGTGGGTGAGCCTTGAAAATATTATGATGAGTGAAGTAGGCCATCCATGAAAGAATAAATACGGCATGATCCCACTTATATGGGACATGGGGAATGGACAAATTCATAGAGACAAAGTTTATTACAAATTACCTGTGCTGAGGGGGCATGCAAGGAAAGGGTTACTTACTACATTAAAAAGTCCAGCTTTTTAAAAGAAGGTTAAAGGAGAAAAAACATCCTTATTACACATCAAATGTTAGGTTTCCACTTGTAATTCATAACTTGTCTATTTTTCATGAGAAGCCCTGGTGGTGTAGTGGTTATGCATTGGGCTGCTAGCCACAAGTTCAGTGGTTTGAAACCACCAGCTATCCGGAGGGAGAAAGATGGAGCTTTCTACTCCCAGAAAGAGCTGCCATCTCAGAAACCCACAGGGATAGTTCTACCTTGTCCTCTAGGACTGCTTTGAGTCAGCCTCGACTCAATGGCACGGAGTCTTTTCCACGGGGGCTTATCTTCGTCAGAGATTGCCCCAATAATGCTGCCGAACATGCGACCCCCAAACGCAGTGGCATCTAAAGCAGCTTCTCATTTGGGAGGGAGGGCCTCTTGCTCTGCTGGGCAGGCTGGCTTCAGACGGGGCTGGCCTGGCCCACGCGGGGTCTCAGCAGCCCATGTGTGCTTCACGCGTTTCTCATTCTTTGGGGATCAGTAGGCGTCTTAGGGCCTGTTCTCAGGACACACAGGGGCTTAAGAGAGAAAGCATCTGTTTGCATTATGTGTTAACATCAGGTTAGAGAAAAGCAAGCCACAGGTTAGGGAGCCCCACGGCCGAGGGGATGCCTTTGGAGCGGCCAGTGTTCCACGCCGTGACTCAGTTGATCCATTGGTTTTCGCTTCCCATTAAAAAGTTGCCACCACTGGGTGTTCGACACTCTCTAGGCTTCTGCACCATCGATTGATCCTACATGGACTGTCCTCAGTGGTGGAGGGCCGAGTCCTTCTCCATGGTTTGTTCTTAGGCTGGAAAAGATGGAATTTGTCTAGAATCTTCGCCTTGTTTGGATCCACAGTCGATGCTCATGGAAGAAACAGCAAGACATCAAAGGACAAGACCTCTTTAAGGTGCCGACACATAGGGTGCTTGAGGACAAGACACACTGACAGACCCAAGCCATGGGACTTTCAGTTGCCTCATATGCATGTGAACATTGGGCACCGGAAAAGGAAAACCAAAGAAGAATCCATTCCTACGATGCCTTTGAATGATGGGGCTGGTGACGTTGATAGCAAGTCCCACAGACTACCTAAGGAACACGCAGTCTTGGAAGAAGTATGGCTAGAATGCTCCTTAGCGGCAAGGATGTCGACATTTGGTCTCACGCACGTTGGCCACGTTGTCAGGAGAGACCGCCCCTGGAGAAGGGCAGCCTGCTTGGTAAAGCAGAGGGGCCTCCAAGGAGAGGCAGCTGCAACCATGGGCTCAGGCAGAGGCACCGTGGTCAGGATGGAGCAGGACCTAAGCTTCCTTCCGTTGTGCTTAGGGCTGCTATGGGACGGGTCAGACACAACGGCACGTGACAACCGCAGGCCTCTGTGTGAAGGAGGTTGGTGATGCCGTGGGCTGTGTGTTGGGCTGCTAACGTCACAGGTCACCGGTCTGAAGCCACCACCATCTCTCCCAGGGAGACCAGTGAGGCTTGGGCCAGTGGGTTCATTGGGTTTTTGTTTTGTTTTCTGGGGCCTTTGTTTCTGGCCACTCCCCTTGCAAGGAGTCCTGGGCAGAACAAGCCTTTAAAGCTCTAGGCTGCTGACTGAGTTTGGAGCTCTGAGTCCGCTCAGAAGTACCTCTGAAGAAAGACTTGGGAAACAGCTTCTAAAATAGCAGCCACTGAGAACCCTACGGAGCACAGTTCTACTCTGACCCACAAGGGGGTCACCGTGCATTGGAATCAACCAGACTGGTTCTCTCCCTGTGGAGGGGCCGCAGGGGAGCCCTCTTCGCAGCCGACTCCCCCTGGTCTTGGCATCCCTTAGCTCTGGCAGGGTCGTTTCCAGTCCTGGCACCAACACCTCCTAAAATTATGATGGCAGTGGCTGGATGGGTTATAATACGCAAAATCTAAAAGGCTGTCAAACTGGATCCAGACATCCAAGGGATAGTTAAGTGCATTATGGGGTGGATGTGTATCTGAAATCCCGCTGGGTCTGTTTTATCAGAAAGCTGTGTGAAGTCTGGACAGAACAGCTCACCTACCGAGTCGCTCGGAAGCTTCCCCTCCCTGGCAAGCCCAGATCGGAGGGAAGTCTATCCTCCCCTGCAATAAAATTGCTTTTCTTTAAGGCTGGCTAGGGAAAGAGCCCCACACTTTAAACCTGAGATTAATATAAAGGGCAATATATTTTTATTTGTGTCTACACCCTGCCCCGGTTAACAAAAGCTGTTTAGTCATTAGGACATTTCTGAATGTAAACCTGGAAGGCAACGCTAATTTTTCCTTTGGGATTTCGTGTTATAGGTTGGGTTCAGACAGGAGAAACATCTGAGCGAAGGAGGAGAGACAGTTACTAGTTCCTTCTAGAGAAAACTCGGGGCTTATTCAAACCACCGGGATGGAGTCAGTTCCGACTCAGGGTGGCCTGTATGTCGCAGAGTAGAACTGGTCTGTGAGTGGTTCTTGGCTGTCATCTCTATTGAGGAAGAGTGCCAGGACTTTCTTCCACGGTGCCGCTGGGTGGGTTTGAGCCACCAACCTAGTAACCTACCTAGTAACCACCTGCAAATCATGAGTCCCATTCATTCAGGGAAGAGGGGTGGTAGTTTGTTTTTTTTTTAATGTCCTCAGTTCTTTACTTCCCCTTGGAATCACACCCTTCTCGGGAGCACTTTCAAACAGTCTCTTTTCCCAGCCCTCTGAATCTGGGTGATTCGGTTTGGTCAATACTCCGAAGCAGCCTCGCATGGAGCGTCTGACTCTCAGAATCCTGCGCAGTAGGGACTGACCAGGCTGGCTTGCGGGGGGATGAGAGACCACCTGGAGCAGAACTGACTCTTACCAGCAAGCCTGCAACTGACCGGTCAGCTGATCACACGAAGCCTGGCTGAAATCAGCCAAGCTCCCCCACATCGGTGGGATTTGCCCAAGTGACCCAAAGAACTTGTGGACCAACATCAACGCTCCCGTTCTATGCCCCTGAGGCATTACGGTCATTATAAAGGCCACAGGAGGGGTGAGGACACTGGATAAGAAGGGAACTCGCTGAGCAGGGGCAATCATTTCCTCTTCCTGATGAGATTAGGCCACAGCGAGGTCAAATCCAGAGGGAAGGGCCTCGTCTTCCTGGAGCTCCACGGCTCGTCTGAAGCCTCCGGTTCCCTTGCTGTCAAGTTGTGACCGCCACCTAGGCGGGTAAGGTTGGTTTTAATGCTGCCGATCGAATGAGACTAACGGGTGCCATGGGTACTGTTCCCATTGCTCTTCTTCCGTGTGGCCCTCTCAGGCAATTCCACGACCACAGATCCCTCCCCTTTTCATGGCCTCACGACATTGTTCCATCACAAGGGAAAACCATCACGCACTCTGACTTGCACGCTCCGGATTGTGTGAATGCATGTGTGCATACTTATCCACACAGCTTTGTGCTCCGAACAAAGCGCTCAGTGCAGTCACAAAGGTCTGTGGACATCGCTTCCAAATCCCCTCCAGATGTGGTAAACAGTCTATTGCGAACCAGTTCGCTCCCTCATTCCTTTTTTGTTTGCTGGTATTTGGCTTCAATGTGCCAAGCATTTTTGGATTATACAAACGATATTACTATACAAGGGGCTTGTTTTCTCCTGCATGCTCGCGCTCTCTCTCTCTCTCTCTCTCTCTTATTTTCCATCTTCCAAAGAACTCATCTTAATGCAAGAAGTCAAAAGCTTCCTGTGTTATTCTTTGGCTCTCTCGCTGTAACATTCAAACCTTTGTCTGGGCCAGAGGAAGCCTCGAGGAGGGCTCCCCTGACACCCCAGACTGGCAGCTAGCTTTCAGAGTCTTCCCTTTCCAAGAGAAGAAATAAATGAAAGCTGACACTGGGAGTGTGTGTGCGCGCGCCTGCTGCCTTGAGGTGCGGGCTCCCTGAGAGTGACTGCGTATTTATCTTGCTCCGTTGCAATGAGATTGACGTCCCCTACTTATGAATCCCGACATGCTTGTGCTCGATGGATGCACTTGATGGGTTCTCACTTTCTGATAGCGTTGAGCAGCTTCCCTTTCCAAGCCTAAACCCTCCAAGGCAGCAGAGGTCTCCTTTTAAAAAGATGGTCTGGCGGATGCCACCCAGCCTACAAAAGGCGGTGGCTGCAGGGCCCCCGGCTCACTCAGGGCCTGAGATGGATGGATGGATAGGAAACCTTGGCTCTGGCTTTATTTACTCTTTCTTCTTGGCTCTTTTCTCTGCCCGAGAATCGAAGTAAATGTATAAAAATGTGCTTCTAAATAAAAACTGGCAATCACAGTGTGAGCTTAGAAATAAAGTCTTCAAGACATGGCAGGAAATGAGAGAGTCTTTCTTGGGTCAAAGTTTTAGAAAGATAATAGAGGGTGGCTGGATGGGCCGGGGTGACTGCTGTTGGCCCAGCAAGCGAGAAATCACGCCGATGGTGCCAAACAAGAAAAACCAACCTGACATGCGCTGTCCGGTCATTAAACCAAACCTCCCAAAAGTGTGGGAGCATGATGTCTTCCCGCTAATGCACGACTCACAGATTCTTTGCCTGGTGAAGGATGGAGAGAGACCAGTGAGATGGATGATGGAGCAGTCATTTTAGAACATGGAACAAAATCTTCGTGAGTGTCCACAGGCAGTAGAGGAATGATGGCTGAAGGAGAGATATCACTGAGGGACTGGCTATCAACTCAAAACCTGAGCATCTCGGAAACCCACTGGGGCAGTTCTACCCGGTCCTAAAGGCTCCCTCTGAGTCAGACTCTGCAGAAGGCAGTTTGGTTGGGAATAGATTCTTATCTCCTCAGTTCCTGCCTCCCTCTCTTAAGCTTAGCCTTCACTGTACCCAGTTGGTGGTGGTGGTGGACCTAGAATTGTGCCACTCACATCGGAGAGGAGACACTCCGGGGGCAGACAGCACTGTGTTAGGTCACCATAAGACCTTCTTGGATGGTTAGGCTATTTTTTTTAAGAAATACATGAGGGAAGAGAAAAATAATTTAGTAATTAAAATGCTTTCAAACACTCCAAGTTTCAATGAAAAAGAACCCCCACAGCACTTTGGTTTATTGAGCAACAAGCATTAGCACTGACAGAGCACTTAGCATGAAACTCGCGCTTCCTCTGGGGTCATCTTAAGGCCCCATGGTGGGGTTGTGGGTTAGAGGTTGGGCTGCTAATCTCAGGGTTGATGGTTCAATCCCTCTAGATGTTCCGTGGGAGGAAGATGAGGCTCTCTGCGCCCATGAAGATTCAGAGTCTTGGAAACCCTACTCAGGGTTGCCATGAGGTGTAACAGGCCGGATGGCAGTGGACTGGGTTTGGGTTTGGGGTGGGCATTGTGGTACTTTTGGGGAGAAGGGCAAGGAGCACTGATCTGCCAAGCTGCCCATGGCTCTCTCTTCCTTGCCCCCCGCCCTCCCCATGAGACTGGGTGCACAGGACCAAAACAACCACCCTTGCTGAAGCAAAGCAGCGAGCTTTGTGGATGCATGCCATCTGACAGGAAGGGAGCAGATCAAACAACTCCCGTGGAAAGAACGGAAAAGCATGTTCTCTCTCCTCCTCCTCCTCAATTTAGTGCCCTCTTCAGGGCCAGGAGTCTCTGGGCAGTACAAATGTTTGCACGTTTATCTGTTAATCAAAAGACTGGAGGGTCTAGTCTCCCCACCCCTCCCAAAGCACCCTAGAAGATAGGACGGCCTGGCTGTTGGCTCCTAAGAAATGCCTTCCCTCCTTCCACAACACCGCTCTTCCCTGACACACCTGGGCTCACCATGAGGATAAGAGGAAGGGGGGGGAGACCCGTCCCAATGATCTGCATATAACCCCCTCCCAGGGGGGCAGACAACAGAAAAGTGGGTGGAGACAGTGGTCAGTGGTCACGAAAAAAGACTTCCTCTCACAGTGCAGTGGAGGTACTCGAATGTCTGGGCCCAAACCACGAATCTGGATTCCAGATGCCTCAGACCCCTCCTATTTCTGCAGCACTCCTCCCAGGACCCCATTGAATGAAATTCGTGCCTCTGAGTTGTTTTGCACAGCCCTACTGGGCACACCTAACGAGTGACACCAGGTCAGCCTGCTGCACAAGACCGCCTTAGAGTATTGAAAAGCAAGGGTGTTCCTTTGAGGACTCAGGTGCGGCCGACCCAAGCGAGCCATGGTATGTTCCATCGGCTCTTACGCACATGAACGTTGGACATTGAATAAGGAAGAATCGATGTGGTGTTTGAGTTGTGGTGCTGATAAAGCAGATTGAAACTACCTTGGGCTGCTAACAAGGACAAACAAATCCCTTTTGGAAGAAGTAAGTCCAGAGTTCTCCTTAGAGATACAGATAGCGAGACTGTCTGACATACTTTGGGCATGTTGTCAGGAGAGACCAGTCCCTGGAGAAGGACATCTTGTTCGGTAAAGTGGAGGGGCAGTGACAAAGAGCAAGGCCCTCAAGGAGATGGATCGACACAGGGGCAGCGACAATGGGCTCAGGCAGAGGAGCCATTGTGAGGATGGTGCAGGACGGGGCCATGTTTTGTGCTGTTGTGCATAAAGTCGCTATGGGTTGGCAAGTCACTGCTGAAACAACTAGTTCCACCTAAAACCTTGCTGTTTTAATTTCTTTCTTTTTTTTAACTCATTTTATTGGGGGCTCGTACAGTTCTTATCACCATCCATCCATCCATCCATCGATCCATCCATCCATCCATCCAACCATCCATCGTGGCAAGCACATTTGTACATTTGTTGCCATCATCATTTTCAAGCCACTTTCTTTCTACTTGAGCTTTTGGTCTCAGCTCATTTCCTCCTCTCCCACCCTCTCTCCCTCAGGAACCCTTTATAATGTATAAATTCTTATTGTTTTTTCATGTCTTAAACACTGACTGA
Organism: Echinops telfairi; assembly: GCF_000313985.2. Classification (NCBI taxonomy): domain Eukaryota; kingdom Metazoa; phylum Chordata; class Mammalia; order Afrosoricida; family Tenrecidae; genus Echinops; species Echinops telfairi. The sequence goes on along the minus strand of NW_022103928.1, from coordinate 59,350,500 downwards.
TGTCTCCCTTCACCTGCTTTTCTGTTGTCTGTCCCCCTGGGAGGGGATTATATGTAGATCTTTGTGATTGGTTCCCCCTTTCTATCCCACCTTCCCCTTACCCTCCTGGTATCACTACTCTCATTATTGGTCCTGAGGGGTTTATCTGTCCTGGATTCCCTGTGTTTCCAGCTCTTATCTGTAACCGTGTACATGCTCTGGTCTAGTTGGATTTGTAAAGTAGAACTGGGTCACGATAGTGGAGGGGAGAGGAAGCAGTACAGAACTGGAGGAAAGTTGTATATTTCATTGGTGCTATACTGCACCATTATTGGTTTGTCTCTTCCTTGTGACCCTTCTGTAAGGGGGTGTCCAATAGTCTACAGGTGGGCTTTGGGTCTCCACTCTGCACTTCCTGTCATTCATATTGATATGATTTTTTTGTTCTGGGTCTTTGATGCCTGGTCCCTGATCCCATCGACACCTCATCATCACACACGCTGGTGTGCTTCTTCCATGTGGGCTTTGTTGCTTCTCAGCTAGATGGCCGCTTGTTTACCTTTATTTTTAATCCATGACCCGGGGTGACCTCATTGTCATTACACAGCCCCCCATACCCTTCAGTACAACAGCCAATGATATTTTTCAAATGCCATTCAAGCTGGGTTGCTGTCCCACTTGCTGAAACCTCTCTGATGATTTCCCAGGGTCTTAAAGCAAAGCCCAGACTCCCGATGACATACTGTGGATGTGTTTCTTGGAGCTGCCAGAACAGTGACTTGATTCAGTGCATTCTCTTCCCCTTCTGAAGGCTGGACACCTGGGCTCAGGGTGTCAGCCAGGCCATGATCTCTCAGGGCTCCGGGGAAGGGTCTTTGCCTGCCTCACCCTAGCCTTTGGCAGTGGCCAGTACTCTTTGGCTTGTGGTTGCATCACTCTTTCTCAGCCTCTTCCCTCTCTGCATGTCTGAGTCTCTGAATACATTTCTCTCTCTTGATGAGGGCACCAGACATTGGAGTATGACCCGCCCTAATCGAGCATGACCTCATTTGAACTTGCTTGCATATGCCAAGATCCTATTTCCACACAAGGTCACGTTCACAGGTACTGGGAGTTAGGACATCAACATTTTCTCTTTGGGGGATGGGGGTGGCGGGGCACATTTCAATCCATGACACATAAAAGAGTGAAAAACTTCAGGTGCCACGGTAGATTTTGAGAGGAGAACCTGGGCCACGCAGAGGAGGTTCAGGTCCTTGGGGAAGTGCAGTTTGCAGACCCAATGGGAGTGATCAAGAGCATCTCTCCACGGGCTGGAGAGGAGCTCAGCCCTGGGGATGAAACAGTGAGAGGACAATCGGATGCGAATGGGTGGCTCCCCAGCGTAGTTACTGAGTCTCCCCCAGTCCCAAACCAGTGCTGTGGAGTTAACTCTGACTCATGGCGACCCCAGGTGTTTCAGAGCAGAACTGCGCCTCAGCGGGCCTCTGAGTGCTCTCATCTTAAGGAAGTAGATCACTTGGCCTTCTCCCACGGCACTCCTGGCTGGATGTGAGGCACGCTCAGGTGGTGACTTGAATCTCAAGAGTCTCTCTCTCAGTTAATTAAGCATAGTGGATTTTAATTCTGCAAGTCGTTTTTACCCTTGAATTGACCAACTTCCCCCCTTTTTATTTCCTTGCTTCCCTCCTCCTCTTCCTCCTTCTTTTTGGAAAAGCTTATTTCACTTCAGAAACCCATACAATTCACTGATATCCCCCCCTCCCTTTGGGTATTATGATTATTATTATTAGAATAGTTTGCTCTTGAGTTGCTCGTGTCCCAGCCTTGACGCTTTCAAAGCCCTTTCCTCTATAGACATTGGTCTTCCGGCTCTGTCAAGTGGGGAGGATCTTTGTGTGTGTTTGAGTGGAGCTGAGGGGGCCCTACTTCCTTCCGCTGAGGGCCAGTGGCCTTCGAGCAGCTGTGACAGGTTGGTGGCAGCAGGGGGAGTTGCAGTGGGGGCTGCGGTGAGGGAGCAGGGGAGTACAGGGAGCTAGCGGCAGGGTGCCAGCAGGAGTGGATGAGTTTTCCCCAGGGGTGAAGTGACAAATCAGAACCCAGCCAGGCTGAGCCAGGCACATTTCTGACTCTCCGTAAGTTCTGCATGAACTTACTGTGTCCTGTTTATTTAAATCCATTTTGGGGAGCTGGGAATGGTAATCACAAGATCCCTCTGGGGTTCAGGAGGCTTCTCGGGGCCTTATGACCTTTTCCAGAGATGAGTTAAGCAACTTAGAGGCAGGGCAATGATGGAGCCTGCAGCCTAGGGATTGGGCTAGTCAGGTTGGGAGGAGGTGGGACAGTGGGGGTTCCGTAGTAGAATGCTTGCCTCCCACAGTGGAGACCTGGCCAACGTCATGCACAGACATCACGGGGATGTTGGGGGAACTTTGTGTGGCCCACGCTGTGTTGTGAAGAGGTTTCCTCGGAGCTCCCAGGCTAAGACAGACTAGGAAGAAAGGCCTGGAGATCTATGACAAAAACCAAATCATGGACACCCATGGATCACAACTGCCTGTGCCTGGCTGGGCTGTATTTTGTTCCGCTCCGAGTGGGCTCTGTGTGAGTCAGGGGCCAGTGCACGGATGGCAGCCCGAGAGTCAAGAGAGACTTGCGGGTGCAGGTGCTCCCACCTGCCAAAGTCAGCCCTCCCCCCCATTCTGAAGACCCTACATTGGTGGGGAGGCTCTTTTCTTAAATGATGTCCCTCCATGAGAGGGAGAAAGGACCAAGGAAAACTTCCAGGAAAACTGACTGCTTTCAACCTCCTGCACCCTGATTATTGGTAAACTAGACACACAAACGACTTCTTGTCCCACATCCCACAGAGACTTCAGTTATAGCCACTTAGAAAATGCTAAGCTCTCTGGGCACACGATTCCAGCCCCAGCTGCTAGACGGGATGCGGAGTTGCTGCTTTGTTGCCCGTCGCCCTGCGTCACCAACTGCCACCCCCACGTGGGGCGGGGGTCCAGTAACAGAGCCCGCTGTGTCTGAGTCAAGTGGCTTGTGCCACAGACCAGAGCGGCTCTGGGGACCAGGAACACCCACACGCCTCTTCCGTACAAGGAGTAAATGTCTGCTGTGGGTGCGGTGGGGGTGCCCTGAGGGGCTTTTTCCTGCGAGGTGGGCTGCATCAGAAGGCTGCAGATGATAGGTTAAACACCCTTTCATGATAGAGGATGGATAAACAAATTCTGGTACATACACACAATGGAATATTACGCACCAACAAAAAACAACGCTGACTCTCTTCTACAGCCCAGCACGTGGACAAAATATGACAGTTAGCCAGCTTAGCCTGACTCAGACGGATATTGAATAATACCACTATTGTCAGGAAAAATGAAGAAAAAGCGACATGGTTTTTACATGAAAAGAGAAGTCTTCAATGACCATGAGGTCAGGAACAGGGAGAAGGGAGGGGTGGGATTTTGAGGAGTGGGGAGGATTGGTACCAGGGGAGAAAGAGCGCCACATTTATGGAAGGTTTACTGGGATATTGTTACTGATTTCGTTATTGATATGGGATGTATAACTCTACACAGTGTGCTTAAAAAAAGGACCCTCCAGATTGCTTATCCCTTACACCGAACCACCGACCTGGGGGCTATAGCAAAAGGAAGGAAAAGTGAAACCGGAATGGATTTGGAGTCTTTAGGGACAAACAAGATAAGTAAATAAGCAAAAGCCCCTTTCAGCTCTGTAACCTTTGACCAAGAAGCCGGGTTGGTGCCGTGGATTCAGCGTGGTGGCTGCTCACTCAAAAGGGGGTTTGAGCCTCCCAGCAACCCGACAGGAGAAAGATGAGGTCGTCTGCCTCCGGCCAGATTTACAGCTACCGGCAACGAGGGCAAGAAGAAAGAAAATGCTCTAAAGCGGATTGCAGTGCTGCTTCTGCAACTCTTCTCGCTGTGCTGGAGCGACTGTATTGTGCACTATATGAACTGTAGGCTAATAAAACTGTTGGGGAGAAAAAAAGAGAAAGATTTAAAGCCTCGGAAACCCTATGGAACGGTTCTAGTCTGTTCGATAGCATCACTCTGAGCTGGAATCTGAAAGGTGGCAG
>NW_022103928.1:59312473-59341902 GCF_000313985.2 Echinops telfairi | reverse complement strand
ACTCAGCCTTGAAGGGGCAACCGGTGTGTCCAAAATCTCAAATAAAGGGCTGGAATCCAAATCAGTTGCTATCTAGTTGATTTCCACTCATGGCGGCCTCCCGTATGTCAAGGGGGGAGGGGGTGGTGGGGAGGGCAAACTGTGCTCCGTGCTGTTGACAATAGCCGTGTTTTTCCAAAGGAGAACCCCAGGCCTTTCTTCCCCGTGTGCATCGGTGAGGCTGAATCCCCACTCTTTCAGTTAGCAGCGGAGAGCTACGACCATGAGTACCACGCAGGGACTCCCTCACGAACAAAGAGCACCAATAAATTGGAAGGGGGGATGGGGACCGTTGACTCACCTTTGGGCTGAGAATAAAGGTGCATCCCTAGTCTTCGAGATGCATTCTTGATTCCCCCCCTCATTTTGAAAATAAGAGCCTAGGGACCTGGTACTGCTGAGCTGTTCGGTCCTCTTGGTTAATGGATGCAAAAAAAAAAAAAAAAAGCTGCTGGAGTTCTCCCACATGTTAGATGTCTCCCTATATGTTTCTTGTTAGACGGACTCGGTGGTATGTTGCGGCTGTGGCTCGTTAAGGTTATTTGCATGCCCCAGGGTCAGATGGTGCTGTTTCACATGGTGCTTGGCAGAAACCTCCCTGGTCTCCATTGTTTTTATAGCAAAAGATCCATTTCAATGAGGTGGTGGTGAACTTCACTTCTAATGTGGCTTCTTAGCAATACGTTCACCAGACGTTGGCATCTTCTGGGGGAGATATAAACCCATGAGGCCCAGCTCTGGAGTTTGGCCTCCGTGCGGTAGATCCAGTTCTCGGCTGCGCCGGTGCATGCATCATGACCCTGGGGGCCCAGTAAGAGAGAAGGTCAAGTCCGGCATTCTTTCCAGCAGAGGCAATGGAGCCGTGGGCTCGCTGGCTAGAGGATTATGTAAGAAATTGAGATGTCTGGAGGTCATCGATGGAAACCGGAGGAGAAAAGTGAGCCGAACGGGCTGCTTCCACTTAGTTAGGCTCCTCGGCGAGGTTATTTATACGCCTCAGAGTCCAGGTCTGGTCGAGCACAGATTTACAGAATCTGAGCAAAGTTGTAAAATCAGCTGAAGCCAGCCACTCCAGCCTCTGAAAGGACAAGGAGAGGGAGGCATTCAGAGGGAAGAGAGGAGACCATTCCAAGGTCGGCCGATGTATTCCTGTCATCTTGGGCTCTCTCCTTGGCGCCGCTGCCTCCCATTGCATCTGCACTGAGAGCCATGCCTGGGCTGGCCAAAATGGTAGCGTGGCTGCCGCTCCCGTCGGCAAGCCCCTAGACTTCGGCGGCCATGTTTCCTTGGATCGTGGATGGCCAGCGTCACATTCTATTAGCTCAGCAGCACATGCAAAATAATAACCATAAACCCAGAAAATGTGCTGTGGAATTTTCTCCAGCTCTCTTAACGAGTGTCGCAAAGCTCCTCTGTCAAGGAGAGCAGGGAATGTGTAATTTCAAACACATTTTTTAATAGTTTCTCTTGGCTCTCTTGGAAGAGGAGGGAGGCCGGCTGACGCGGCTGCAGGAGAGGCAGCAACTTTACAAGAGTGATGTGAAACAAATCACCCGGGTGCCAGTAGCCCTTGGAAAGCCCAGAGCTGCCTGGGAAGCTGAGGCTCATCTGGCTAAGATCCGCGGTGGGGCGGGGTTGGTGTGTGGCTTCCCTGCAGGTAGAAGTGGGGATCTCTGTTTAAGCTGCCCTCCTGTGCAGTCACTTTTCAAAGTCCCCCTTTCCTCTTTTAACCAAGCAGGGTACTGATGAACAGAGGGAAGAAGCAGCAAGAGGAGACATGGTTTCAGGGACCAGATGGCCAGGGAGCATCCCTTAGGATGCCTGGAGCTCCTGAGCCTTGACTGTAGCAACAGATAGCTAGCCAGTGTTGTGCAAGCTATTGGGTGCATCAGAAAGGACAGCAGGAGACCAAGGTGGGGGATGTATGTGACTCCTGGGCTTGTCTTTCTCTCCAAACCAAACGCACTGCCATCGAACTGATGCCGACCCACAGTGACCCCATAGGACAGGGTAGAACTGTCCCTGTGGGTCTCTGAGACTGTACTTCTTTACGGGAGTAGAAAGCCTCATCTTTCTCCTAAGGAGCGGCGGGTGGTTTAGAACTGCTGACCGTGTAACTACTACACCATCAGGGCTCCTCAGACACGAGGAATTGACAAGAAAGCCTTATATACTCAAGACAAGACATTTTAAAAACTAAGAACTCTATGTCCTCTTACTTCTTTCCCTTTCCCCACCAGAATTTAGAAGTGCCCCAGCACTTTCTCAACAGAAAACCAGAACTCGGCTGATTTCAAGTCATGGCAACCCCATGCGTGTCAGAGGGGAACCCATTCCAGGGGGCTCACTGGCTGGTTTGTGGGAAGCCGAGTGCCAGGTCTTTCTTGTGAGGCAATGTCTAGGTGGCCTCAACTTTCCAACCTCCAGTCTGGCCGCTGGGCACATGAACGATTTGCACCACCTAGAGTCCTGGTGGCATAGTGGTCACTTGTTGGGCTGTTACCCCAAAGGTCAGCAGTTCGAAACCACCATCTTCTCCTCAGGAGAAGGATGGGGCTTCCCATGCATATAAAGAGCTGCCGTCTTGGAAACCCATGGGGCAGGTCTACTCTCTCTTACAGTGTTGCTATGATTTGAGTCAACTCGAAAGCAGTGGATTTGGGTTTGGGTTTAGAGCAGCGGTTCTCAACCTGTGGGTGGCGACCACTTTTGGGGGTCATACAACCCTTTCACAGGGGTCGCCTGATTCATAACAGTAGCAAAATTAAAGTTATGAAGTAGCAACGAAAATAATTTTATGGTTGGGGCGGGGGGGTCACCACAACATGAGGAACTGTATTGAAGAGTTGTGGCATTAGGAAGGTTGAGAGCCACTGATTTAGAAACTTCTTGGTAAGAGATTTGGTCAGCTGGTAGGTCAGACTATCCAGTCAGGATGATTTTGGGAAATTCTGTGACTGGACACTGTGATATGGATTTGATTCATTGAGTCTTTTTAAGTGACTATGACTTTCAAATTGGGTTAGGTCCCCTTGTAGGAAAGCCCCCCGAAAACCATAGTTATCATCTGGCTTTAAGGAAGAGAAGAATCAGGGATTCCCGAGTCATGGGTCTAGGGAAGGGATCTCCGCTCCAATGCCCTCTTTGTGAAGGTCAGGAGGCTGAGAAACCCAGTGCCCCCCCTTTGGAGTCTAGCATTATCTACCAGGTTCTGCACAGCCTTTGAGCGTGGGCTCCGCCTGGACCATCTTGGTCTTGTCACAGAGGGGCTCTCCCCCCGGCTATCTAGCCTCCTTCGCCCCGGCTCCTCCAGTGGAAGGCAGGGTGCTTTCTTCCTTGACTCCCAAACGTTCCACAGCATGGCTGCCCAAGAGGGATCCTTGAGAAGGAAAGCTCTGAGTGGACACTGGCTTCCGTACAAGCAGGCTCCTCGTGGCGAGTGGCTGCTAGGAGCTTGAAGAAGGACAAGTGCCTGCTGTAGTCCCGTTTCTGTCCCCTAGAGTCTGAGTTTGTCCTCAGTCTCCTTTAGGTCACCCACTTCTTCCCTGACAAAAACATCTGGTTGTTTCAAAGCTGAACTTTCCATGCATTTCAGCTCCTGCAGGAGTGTTCGAGACGCTGCTTTGAAAAGCATAGCTCCTCCCTGTGCCAAGCCAGTTGGGCTGGAAGGAACAACTGTTGTTATAAATCTCCACTCTGCCTTCTTCAACAGCCCCAGAAGGTACAAAATAGAATGTTTCATGAGAGCAGCCAGACGGATTAAATAAGACCTGACCAAAGCAGGCCTGTGGGCTAGAGCTCCCCCCCACACCCCTCCCTCCCCTTTCTTTTTCTTTCAGACAATTTCTGGGAGGACTGGCAATAGGAAAGAATGTCAGGGTTCTCTGTGTTCACAACAAATTCTTTTGTGTCCTTAAGTGGAAAAACCTTTTATGACATGGCCGAGCGACTGCTTGTTCTATGAGTGATTCACAGCGAAAACCCAGGGATCTAACCCCGGGTGTCCTCGCCAAGACTGAGGCAGGGAGGAGGCTCCAAGAGTGACCCGGAGCCAAGAAGGGAGAAGAGGAACTTTGGAAGTCGTTTACGGTGCCAAGCCACCTATCCACGGAGAACTGCCCATTGGAAACCCATTACACGAGTATCCTTGTCCTGCCCTCAAACCCATGCGCGAAACTCCCTGCTCACACAAACTCAGACCACACCCACCACCGTTGAGTCCATTCCAACGGGCGCCTTGGTGGCACAATGGGTTAAGCAATAGGCTAGTAGCCAGAATGTCAGGGGTTCAAACACACCAGCCACTTTGTAGGAGAAAAAGAAGGCCGTAGGCTCCTCGTTTACAGTCTCTGAAACCCTAAGGGGCAGTTCTGTATGATCGCTATGTGGACTTCCTTGTTTGCTCAGGCTTGGTTTTGAGGTTTCCTTGGCAGTTCACCATTTCCTAGGAATGTGTGTCCTCAGCAAGATTGTGGTCTACGAGGACAGGGAATGGGTCCCTCCGCTGTGTCGGTGTTCGCTGCAATGACCGACAGTTGGGTGTCGCAGACTCAGACTCACGGTGAGCGCATGCGTGTCAGAGAACGGTGCTCCACAGGGTGTTCGGTGACTGATTCTGCAGTAGGCAAGCGGTTCTGGTGGCAGGGTGGGTTATGCATTAAACTGCTCATGGCAAGGTCAGCGGTTCTTAACCCTCAGGCGCTCTGAGGGGCAAAGGTGGGGCCATCTGTTTCCATGAAGATTTCAAGTCTGCTTCATGCTACAGCGTTGCCACAAATCAGAATTGAATCTGGCTGTGAGTTTGTTTGTTTTTAGATATTCTGAGGCACCTCTAGCCTTTAGTTAGCAGTTGAGGGCACTCACTATGAGCACTGCCCAGGGATTCCTCGCTCTACCCAGGAGCGATGAATGAAGTCCTGTTCCGCTCATGAACTCAGGCAGGATGCGAGGGTGCTGCAGAACTGGATGACACCTGGCTGTGCTGTACGTAACACTGCCCTGAGTTGGCGTTGACTTGACGGCAGTTGACTCTGTCGATTTCATGCTCACAGGACCAGAGGAAAGGGATCAGAAGAGCCCTGACCAATCCCCTAGTTCAATGTTCCACCTACGGTAGGACTTTGCTTTGTTGAAGAGCCTTTCAGCAGATGACGTTGACTTGGACTTGCTAAGACAGGGAGCTCAGGACCTTACAAGGTGGCCCGTTTCATGGCTGGACAGCTGGACAGGGCTCAGATGTCCTTCCCTCAGTTGTTGAACAAGACACTCACTCCCTGTCACTCTTGACTTCTCTCTTCTGCAACGACTTCCTCGTTTCCTTGAGAAAGAGGCTTTTAACTATTTGAAGAGAACATTCATATGTCTCAAGCTTTCTTTTTCAAATGACATGTCAACATTTTCAGTTGTTTCCCGTGTTTTCTAGACCTTTCCCCATTCAGTCATCCTCCTCTGCATCTGTTCTTATTATTCTTAATCCTTAGATTTTCTTCTACATGAACTTATGCCAACCTGAATATCCCTCCACCCGGCTCCTCTGTGACATGTGTTTGGAGACTCAAGGTTAAATGTTGCTTCTCCTCCCTGGTTCAGTTCTGTGACATCAGTCTCAGTCGGTGTAAGGAGCCTGTTGACAGCATTCAGACGCCAGCCCGTCATCTACGGAACGGGCTCTCTCAAGTTCTCGTTTCGCTTTACTTCCTAAAAGCCACTGACAAAAATGTCCAAGTCTAGAAACCACTCTCTAGATGTTAATCAGCCTATTAATCACTCTTTGGATTCAATTGTTCAACCATTTTCAAATCCAGCTAAGCTAACCTCGTTATCACCCTGCCCGTTTCACCATACTTTCTATTAAAAGACTGTTGGATTTGTTGTCACGGGTTTTGCTGAAGTCCTTGCATCGTGTGCCTAGGCAGTTTCCTCATCGGTCACCCTGGAGCGGCTGTCACAATGGAAATCCATCTAGTCTGAAGAGACGTATCTATATCAGCAGCTCGTGCAGTGGCTTCCTTTCCTTAATATGGTTCTCATGAACCGATGTGATCAGCAGCCTGGGTGACTGGCATACCTTCCTTTCCCTTTTTGGTTCCCCTGCCCCCCTCTGTTCAGAGTACCAGGTACCCTTTGCTGATTATGATCTACATCGGTGAATTTGTCGACTCACTCCCTTAAAGTCGTTCTACGGACCTCAATCCATTGCCCTCCAAAGCAACGCCTGCACTTGAACGGCAGCTCTCAGTGCCTTACCCCTAAAGCGTCAGACCTCCCAGCACTACCAGTTACTGGAGCAGACATTTCTCCTGGTCTGCCTTGCATTTCACATAGCCAACGCCTTTGCCAACTTTCCCCAGCAAGCAGCCTCTGACAGCCCACCTCCAGGTCCCCAGTACTGCCTCCGATTGGACAGAAAGAACAGCTGTCATCCACGTCACCCCTCCGCAGGCAGGGCCTCCATGTGTCAGAGTCGACCCGGGCCCCACAGGACTTTCAAAGACTAAATGGGGGGAGGGAGTAGATTGCCAGGATTTGCTTCTGCAGCACCGCTGAGTGTACCCAAACTTCCAACTGTTCGGGGAGCAGCCGAGCAGGTGGGCATCTGGGAACTTAGTACTCCATCTGGGAAGATGGGCATTAAGCACCTGAAAACAGCAGTGTGAGGTAGAGGGTGGGGGGGTGGGGTGGCTTCGTGGACCTAAAAACCTAATGTTAGTGGTCCCGCGGGATTCTGCCAGACACAACGGGAAGCTCTCACCTCTGAGCAGCCAAGTGCATTGCCGGGGGACCCTTGCACCTTACAAGGTGGCTCTTGCCCCCAAGTTTCCAGGGACCCAGGGGCTTCGATCCTGCAACCGTCATGAGAGGCTGTGCACAGCCACGCAGAGGGAGCCGCAGCGCCTTGGCACGGATTTGCAGCCGTGGAAATGTTCCCTTTTGCATTCTCCCTAAACATTTGACAAGCATTAAAGGTCCCCCGCCCGCCCCCCCCCCCACGGGGATCCATTTCACATATTGAAACCAAACTTTTTCCCTTCTTCTATGCTCCCCCTCTCTCACAGGCTTGCATTCAAAAGGTTCCCTCGGAAACAAAGCCATTTGTGCTCAAAGTGCAGGGGGAGTGGGGCAAGGGGGGGACCCCAAACGGCCTGCTGAGAAGGCCCTGGGTTGAAAGGCGGGGCTGCGGCCTGCGTTCATGTTTACTGTTCTGAATGTGTTTCAGGCCTGTCGCAGCTCATATCCGACCCCGGCACCGAGTCCAGGGGAAAGGCAAAACCTGTTTTCCCTGGAAAAATAATAAAATGCGGAGCCGGTTCCTTTTAAAATGGCTTCTGTTTCTCAATTCAAGTGGAGTTTTCTGTCAGGAAATGATTACCCATTAGGCCCTTTTAGGTGGAAGAGAGGGAGTGGAGGGGAGAGGAGGGAGGAGGGCTCAGAGAAGGCTCCATGCCTGCTGCGGGGTGCCCTGTCCCCTGCCTGGGGAGGGAAGGTTGGGCACGCAGAACCTCAGCTCTCACACAAATCGAGGCTCATAGCCCACCTCTCCCCAGGATCAGCTCCGCAGCAGCTCTGGGCAGGCTCCCTTCAAAGGGGACCACGCCAGCATAACCAGGCATCTGTAATGAGGCCAAGCAGCCACTGGATGTCAGCAGCTAGTGTCACTTGGGGACCACGGGATGCGCCAGGCATCCGGAGGCCAGCCAGCCTCCAGGCCAACACCAATGGAGATGGGGGCCCAGGGCCAGAGAGAGAGGAGGGGCGGGAGCAGGCGAGCAGAGGTGCCTTGGCCTGAGCTATGCATGTCTGGTGGGGGTGGGGGTTGAGGGGGTGCGTGTTTCACATGGAATGCTGATTTGCATATGCACAGGGTATGTGGTAGCGCGGTCTTGAACTCCGCTATGAGGCTGGAGAGGGGGCTCGAGCCCACATTTGGAATGTTCACTGGAAACACATGTGCCACGGACAGCAGGGGAAGTTTAGCTGAGGAACAGTAAACTCGCACCTAAGCAATGACCACGTTTGCTCACATCGATTTGTTCGGGTGTGGGGGCTCAAAAGCATCCAATGCTAAGGCTGGGGGTTAGCCCGAAGGCAGACCTTCTATGACAAGGCGAGAGGGGCGGATACAGGCAGGGGTCCCCATTCTCCAATGAGCAAGGAAAGCGCTGGTTTAGCTTGTTCATTCGGGAATCTGACCCGGATGGCAAGGCTGGGCATTTTACAGTGAACACTGTGTGATTCCCCAGTTCAGGAGTTCCCGGGTGACGAAAGGGTTTTCTGGCCAGAAAGGTGCTCCTCTAAGCCCACACAAGGGTGCCTCACAGAAAAGGTCTGGCTCTCTGCACAGAAAGGTCGGAGTCCTGAAAACCCGAAGGAGCTCATTTCTCCCCCAACATCCCTAGGGCTGCCATGAATCAGAACCAACTTGACAGTCGCTGGTTGACTTCCCAAGTCATCCTGGGTGGAAAACACATTTGGTGGGGAGTTACTCGTCGTATGTGGACGCGGTTTGTCACACACCGAGAAAGCGCGTCTCTGCTCTGTGAATGTTCAAGAACCGAAAGCCCCTGGGTCGGCAGTGCCCAGAACGCTCACCCATGCTCGGCCCCCAGGCATGGCTTCTCTCCACCGCTCTGTCCCACAAGAAGCCTCGGATGTGCAGGCTGCTTCTGGGCTGCTCACGGCACGGCCAGAGACTCACACCCCCCACTCACTCTGGTTCCATGAGGATTTACAGTCTTGGAAACCCCGAGAGAAGCAGTTCTGTCGGTCCTGAGGGTGTGGAGGTGAGGGGTGGGGTGGGGGAGTCACGAGGAGTCCAAACTAACTTGATGGCAGTGGGTTTGGTAGAGTGGGTTCCCTATATTTTAAATTGCCTTTTTCCCCTTCTTCTTCAAATCAAACCACTAAGCTGATTTTGCTTTCTCTTATGCCAGAACTTCTGGGCAAGGGAAGCGTTGAGTGAGGGGTCTGGGGGATACACCAATGCCCACCCCTCCTGGGCAAGAAGGACTTCTTTGCTCCTGGCTGTGACTCTGCCATCTCCTGGGGCCCTACTCAAATACCACCCTCTGAAATCGCTCTGCCTCTCACTCCCCGTGGCACTCGGAAGTCATGAGCTCCCTGCGATTACATGTTCTCAGGGGGTTCAACAGGTTGATGTGCTTGGCTGCTCGCAAACGTTTGAAGGTTCGAGTCCACAGGGAGGAATCTTAGAAGAGGGGCCTGGTGGTCTACTTCCTAAAAGCCAACCGTAGGGAATCATTTCGGTGTGCTGGTTTAACTGGCGTTATACACATTGAGGAATTTCCCACGAGTTGGGAGAAGTACAGCCAGAATCCTCCTTGGATGCAGGGATGATGATCTCTCTGCCTCATGGAACCAGTGGGGATATGTTATCAGGAGAGAGACCAGTCCTGGAGAAAGGCATCATGCTGTGTAGACTAGAGAGGCGGCCAAAAAGAAGAAGACCGCCAAGGAGATGGATTGACCCCAGTGGCTATGACAATGGGGTCCAACATAACATCTGTGAGGATGGCAAGGGATCAGGAAGTGTTCAGTTCTGTTGAACTTGGGGGTCACTGTGAGTCGGAACTGACTTCACGGTGCCTCACAACACCTTAAATATTGATAGCCTGCTAATCATGGGTGCTGTGCCCTACAGAAACTTAGCAATCTCCAGGGCAGAACGGGGAAAGACAAGTAAACAGCATGGCCTAGTCCCTGCTAACACAGGAGTAAGCACGGCAGGCAGTGAGCAGCCCAAAAGGAACACTTAGCTTGATCTTAAAAAGTTGGGGAAGGTCTCTCTATTAGCAGAGGAGCCTCAACTGGGCCCTAAAGGATACCTGAAGGTGGCTGAGGAGGAGACCAGTGGTGAGAATAGCCCATGGACCAAAAAGGAAGGAGATGAGAGTCGAAGTGGGAGAGGTTGACTGGCATTGGATTCCCCCTGGATGACCACATGTCCTAGTTTGTCTCTGGAAAGTGCCTGTGCATACTTGCTGTCCTGGTATAACCGTTATTAACCTTCGCTCCTCCAGCTCGAGGAGCGGTCGGTCTGGACAAATGATTGGCTGCTATTGTTGTGAGCGGCCCTGGAGTGGGCTCCACTGGATAGCGACTCCATGAGCCGCAGAAGGAACAACTGTGTCCCGGTTCCCGGCCACCCTCACCATTGCTCTTCTGTCGGAGCCGATCAAGGTCCTTCCTCTTTGTCACGGCTCCTCTGCTTTTCCACACATGGCCTCCTTCTCCGAGGACCCGTCTCTCCTAACAATGTGGCCAAAGGACCCGAGACTAAGTCTTGTCATCCTTGTCTCTTAAGACCATTCTTCTTCCAAGAGAGATGTGCGTGTTCTTCTGGCCGTCCATGCTACTGGCAATACTCTTCATCAGCGCCCCAGGTCAAAGCTATCCATTCTTCATTGGTCTCCCTTATTCAATGCCCAACTCTCACAGGCATAGGAGGGAATGGAAAGTACCATGTGGCTTGGGTCAGGCACCCCTTAGTCCTCGAGGTAACACCCTTGGTTTTCAACACTTTAAGTGAGGTCTTGTGCGACAAATATACCCAATGCAATGCGCCCTTTGTTCTCTTGACAGCGGCCTCCAGGAGCATGGGTTGTGGACCCAAGCAAAGGGTATAAGCATCCTCTTTATGCATGCTAAGGAATTTGAGCTTCATGTCGAAGGCTGTAGGATTACCAGGAAGGAATGAGCCATCATATTTGCATTGTCGAGTGTGGGAGGACCTTTTGAAAGAAACAATATTGGAGACAAGAGACCCCCTGTGGAGAAGGGCATCAGGGCAAGTTAGAAATCATGGCGGCCAGCATTCCGTTCAGATACTAATCCACGTGGCGGATGGATCCAAGGCCCCTGAGTATGATTTAGAGGGTGGAATCACACAAACTTAGCGATTCTGCTTATTTTTTGCCTATAAATCAGCTAGTTACACATATCGCCTCCTGAGAGTCACCACTGGGTTCTGCTGGCGGCCTAGCGCGTAGGCTGTGAACCACAGAGTCCTTGCAGGAGCTGGGAGAAGAAGAGACGGACGCAGCCTTCAGCTTGGTGTCCTCCCTCTTGGAAGGCGAGCCCTCTGGCACTCAGCCGGATCCCAGCAAGTAGCCTGGGTTGAGGCCAAGGTCAGGGCTGGGCCAGGGTGGTGCTAGTTTGTGGCTTCGGGGATGGTACAGACAGCTTATAGCCAGGGACCTCTGACAGACCCCGTCGTTGGACTGAGGGGTGGGGTCCCATCCTGGAGCGCTGGGCAAGGGGCGAGCCTTGTGCGTTACATTACCAAAGCGATTTGGTCAACACCTCAAAGCTGCACCACCCCCCGCCCATACCACATGTGTTTTCCATGTGTGTGGCGCCTGCAGAAAGTGACCGAACAACTCTGCATTGAACTTGTCAGAATGTCATCCAAAATCCCTCCAATTACTTCAGCGTGGAGCCTACGGAGCACTGGCCCTTCGGCATGAGAAGCGGGTGCCATGGGCGAGCCCCGCAGCCCCTCAGCGCACTGCACTGTGTTCCCGGGACAACTGTTAACAGCTTATCTTTAGTGGCAAGGTTTTCTCCGTTTGGGAAGCTTTTTGCCCCGAACAGTCATGGTTACCAAGGATGTGAGGGGTGCATGCAGTGTGAGGGGAGGGAGCAGGGAGCACCAGGCACAGAAATTCAGGAAACGGGAAGGGACAGCGCGCTGCAGAGGCAAGTTGTGCCAGCAGGTTCCGCTCTGGCACATGCATTGGTTTTTCTAGGCTGCTGGCTCAGAGGGCGAGACAAGCAGAAAAAGCTGCCATGTGTACATCTTCTGTAGCACATGGATTTTTCGTAACTCTCCACGTGGCCAAGAATAACGACAGGACAAAACTAAAGGCGCTTTGAGCACAGGAGGAGAAACGGAAAGGTTTGTAACGTTGACAAAGGAAAACAGAATTTCTCTTTGATCTGTCTGGTCTGTCCTTCCAGCTTTCCTTTAAGAATCTGCACAATCGGAGGCAGGGGGGTAGCAGGGGGCGTGTGGGGCGGGCAGAAAGCAAAGAAAAGAGAGCTGTGTTCTCACATACAGAAAACGCCTAATTACTTACGCGCGCGTGAGAGGCCCAGGGTGCAGCCTGTACTTGTTTCTATTTGGTTTTTAAATGAAATCTGGTAAGCCCCATTGACTATTCAAAAACCCAAATTTATAAACCAGATTTTTTGGTTGTCGTCGTTATTGTTGTTAGTGGGATGAGGAGGTGGAACTGGGCGTAGGGTAGGAGCTTATTCACATCGCAAACAAACAAAAAAACCCAACAAGAACAAAAACCTCCTTCACTTTGCAAAATGATTCCCTGCAAGCTTCCTTTAAACACAGCTCTGCTGGTGCATTTCATTTACACACAAAGAAAACCCGTTTTAAACAGAATTTTTAGAATGGGAGTGTGTGTTATGTGGTGAAAATGTCGGCCTTAAAAAAACAAAAAAACCCAGACAGGGTGAATTTGAAAATAAATTTGCATTCCTTGAATAAACTCCTCCTTTAGGGGGTGGCCTGAGATTGTGAGGGGAGGGCCAAGGTGCTGGGAGAAATTGGAAGGGTAGAGAAAGTGTGGGCTTATGTATTTATCAATTGGGCAGGAAGTCCCCCGAAGAATAAGCTTTAACAGGAGAGCTGGCATCCATAGCAGCAGAGGGATGGATTTCTAGTTCAAGGCAGCAAGAAATACTCAGGCGACTTCTCTACCCCTTCTAAACTGCCATGGAAGTGGCCGGAGACATATAAGGCAGGGGGCAATCCCGTGTTCGTACAGAGTCAGGCACACTAGCTAGAAAAGAGCCGTGGGCAGGTCACTGACCCTAGCGACTCCTGGTTGCTATTGTTGTGTGCCGGCAGTGCATTGCAACTCAGAGCGACCCTGCAGAACAGAGTAGTACTGCTCGATGGGTTCCCAGAGCTGTAATTTTTATGGAAACAGACGACCACACCTTTCTCCCAGGGAGCTCCTAATGGATTCAACCTGTCATCAACCCTTTGTCCTCGAACCCCTGCACCATGGGTAGACTGAACAAGGTCACTGGAATGATCTCATACCGGATGTAAAAGTATTAAGACAAATCAGTTGGATCTTAAAACTTCGATTATTTACCTGTTACCTTAGTTACCTTGTGCTGTCGCACAAATGCCGCAAGTGGGCGACTTTACAGAAGAGTGACTGATGTTTCTCGCAGTTCTGGAGACAGCAGTCCTGATCTGGGGTCTTGACCCTGCAGGCTCCTTCCTCCTTGGTCGACCTGGGCGGTCCTTGGTTCACTGGTGAGCCTCTCTTGGCATCTGTCTACCCTGGTATGAGTCATCCTCTGCGCCTGTCCCCTCTTGTTGTCCCCTCTTTAGGCTTAGTGTGCACCTTAAACTGATATGACCTAATTCACCTAACAAAGATAACACTTTTCCCCAAAAGGATGACCCCCACAGACACGGGGGTTAGGACTCCCACACAAACCTGGGGAGGGACACAAATCAATCCCATTGGGCACTGGACGATAGGAAGCAAAAGACTGCTATGGGTCTTGTATGATCAGATGGGGCAGAGAATAGACTTGGTTTCTTGCTTTATTGTGATAAAGAATTTAAGCGAAAACATTACTGAACGGCAACCTCCCATAGAATAGAAGGCGATAAATAAGTCAAATCACTAGGAGGAAATAATTATTTCAACTTAGAGCGACAGTTTGGAGGAACGCTGAAATGAGCACAGAGGAAGGGGGGGCAGGAGAACTGACAGTGATTGCACAAGTCATAATGAAGGTGATTTAACCCGGGGGCGGGGTAGGGGGTGTACAATTGTGGTGGTACAATTCCCCTCAGTATGATTGACCGATTGAACTCCTCAGTTGTATGAGATGTAAATTATGTGCCAATAAAACTGTTGGGAAAAAATAAAATTAAAATAAATAAAAGTGTAGAGCAGTCCCTAACTTAAAACGGGCTTGCATTCTGACAAGTCCGTTGCAAATCAGTTCTGAAGTAGTTCTAATTTTTCTTTCTTAACAATACATTATGAATGTCTTTTCAAGATGATCATAAATTTGATCTTTGTTGTTGGGGGGTGGAAACCTGACATACAGACTTACCTTATGGCTTCCTAAGAGCAGTGTCAAACCGTTCATGGCAAGGGGATTCAGAATGAGACCTTCCCATAAACTTTGTGAAACCATACATGTCTACGCACGCATTAAAAACACATAGCAGGAAAATGTGTTCTGAGGAAGAAGAGTTGGGCAACATTAGTGTTTTATCCGTTGTGGTCATCACTCCACTTGTGGAAGGTTCTGGGTCATCTGGACTGTCGCTGGGGATGGGCTGACATTTCCGGTCAGAAAATCAGTGAGAGTTGTCTGGGTGGGCCTTTTCTGTTTTCTGCATACCTTTTGTGGACACATCTCACTTTGCTTCCTGATTCTGCCTATTGACTTCAGTAAAACGGTCACCATGTGGTCCATGTTGTCACACGTGCCTGATGTAGTTTAGAAAAAACTCCAGTGAATCTGTTCGCTGTTAAAAAAAAAAGGGGGGGGGGTACTTCTTTTCTTCTTCCTCATGAATTCGTTCTTCGTTGAGGACTATGAAGTCCGGATCAGTGACCCCCCCCCCCCCTACTATCTAGAGGGTGCTCCAGCGCAGAGACATAAAGTGCTGAATTCCATGTTCTTGCAAGGTGGACCACTTGACACCGCTCTCTTCCACTACCTTATCCTGAGCCGATGCTTGGAGCACAGTCACGTGATCCAGCAATGCTTGTCCAAATCCCCAGTGTTTGAAGTTGGGTTCTCTGCAGAGGCAAAACCAGTGATGCTTGTAGTGTTGTCCAGAGATGTCGAGTTGACATCACTCCCCCCACCCCCCGGAATGTTCAATGTTCTGGATATGCCTGTGGTTGTGCCTCAAACACCCTGTGCATCAGGGGCTACTATATATGCAAACTTTTTGGCATCAGTAAAGCAGGAGATCCAGAGACCATAGGTGCCATTTACAGCATATCATGTTCACAAATCCTTGGCTCTATAGACGTTGAGCAGGGGTGGAGAGCCTCCTGGAAAGTGAAGGTGAAGTGAGACAGAAGACAACATGATGAGGGCGTTGTCACCTGTGGAGAAAGGTGGGCTGTGAGGAATCTCTGAGGCTAATATGATCTTTTAGGAAGAGACTTGCCTCATTTTTGTTATCCATGTCATGTGCTGCTGCAATTCACAATCCCACCACCACCATCAATCTTCAATGAAAATTTTGCAAGAGGCTTAGGGGTGATTGAGAGGTTTACGTAAGGGTTGGGGGTATTGATGAGGTCGAGGAAGAATAAGGGGTAAGAGCACCTCTGGGCTCGAAGGAAGCTATGGGAATCCCACTGCTTTAGGGGCCAATGCTAGGGAGACAGAGGGTGGAAGACATCTGGGCTCAGAGGCAAAATTCACCATGAAAATTCAAGCATGTTCACACAACTCAAATTCCTATAATCTTTCCGAAAGGATGATGCATGTCCCATAGAATGTAGTAGACAGAGGTTTTTCCTCCTTAGCTCCTAAGGAGTCACGTAGGCTAGAACCCTGGTGGCATTCTTGGGGAAGTATTGGTCAGCAGTTCAAATCCACCAGCCAGCCCTTCTGTAGGAGGAAGATGAAACTATCTACGTCTGTAAATGTTCACGGTTTGGGAAACCCTATGCGGTTGGACTCGGCTTGAGAGCAGTGCTGGCTAGTCAGAAAACGGAAAGAGAAGAGGTGCTGAGTGGAAGGAAAGTGGCAGGAACCTTAAACACAAAAGAGGTGGAAGCAGACTTGCCCACACACATGCACACATCTTCAGGCCAGAAGAAGGTGAAGGGCACCCTTCCTTATCAATGGAAGAGATCAGACATTGAAGATAATGAAATGGCCAGGGGAAGAAGACAGGATGTGTGCACAACCGTCACAATCACTGAGAAGACCCTTGAGTTTGGGTCTGATGTCTGGGGTGCTGGTTGATGGAGTGTCAGCCTCTACAGACCTGAAAGGAGGAAGGACACTCCAGAGGAGCAGCCAATAGCAGAAGACCCACCAGCAGCCAGCCTTTAAGAAGCCAGCCTTTGGTGGGAAATCTAACATGAGCTGAATGTACGGTCAAGCTTAGGTTTTCCCCGGCCTTTTAGCCAAACTAAGGGCCCTTTGGACTCCTGTCAAGAACGACAGTCTCGGAAATACCGAGAGGGGGGTTCTAACCTCTCCTCTCGAGTCCCTGTGGGTTGATATGGACTTGATGGCAGTGAGTTTGTTTGAGTCTTGCAAAGCGAGCAGACTATGACCAATCATGAAGAGAATTAAAATAGAAGCAAAGTTAGGTGACAAAGACTTGAAAGTAACTATGTAAAATGGAAAAGAAAATAAGGGAGAGGTCGCAGCATGCCCCCCAAGATAAACAGTATCAATATATACTCCATAGAAGGAAGAATCAGGTGGGTATTCTAGGATGCATTTAACATTCATCTCACTTGTGTATTTATAATGTGGACACTTTGCTGTATGTAAATCATGTCTCAAAAAAAGAAAAAATATTCAAATTGAGAAAAAACAAAAGCATTGATATTCTGTTTTAAAGCTACCCGTCAGAATCATTGATAGAAACACCTTTAAAAAACTGGCAATATGGTATATGGAGGACATCTTTCTTTTCCCCAGACACCTGACTGAAATGATCACTGTATAATGTAGATGAAATATAATGTATATGAAAAGATATGCAGAATTCTGAACCCACAAAGACAAAAAAAAAGCAGGATAGCAAACGAGATACATCTTCAATATTTTGGAAGCTGGAGAAGGGTTACTTAGTTGACACAGCACCAGTTACTTCCTGCTGGTAAGTGCCATTGGGCAGGTTCCAACTCCCCGTTACCCTGGGTACAACAGCACGCCCTGTGCTACCCATCGTTGCTGTTTGAGACGTGGTTGCAGCCACTGGGTCGATACCTATCATTGAGGTTCCCCTTCTTCTATTCACTTACCTTCCAGGGACTGGTGCCTCCTGACAGCATGTCCACATGAGGAGAGACAGAGTCTTGTTAGACTCACTTCTAAGGAGAATTCTTTTTTTAAAAAAAAACACTTTATTAGAGGCTCATACAACTCTTATTACAATCCATCCATCCATCCATTGTGTCAAGCACATTTGTATATTTGTTGCCATCATCATTCTCAAAACATTTGCTTTCTACTTGAGCCCTTGGTAGCTCCTCCTTTTTTCCCCTCCCTCCCCACTCCCCTTCCCTCATGAACCCTTGATAATTTATAGATTATTATTTTGTCACCTTACACTGTCTGATGTCTCCCTCACCTACTTTTCTGTTGTCCATCCCACAGGGAGGAGGTTATATGTAGATCCTTGTAATCGGTTCCGCCTTTCCACCCCACCCTCTTTCTCCCCTCCCAGTATCGCCACTCTCAGCACTGGTCCTGAAAGGATCATCTGTCCTGGATTCCCTGTGTTTCTAGTTCCTATCTGTACCAGTGTACATCCTCTGGTCTAGCCAGATTTGTACGGTAGAATTGGGATCATGATAGTGGGTGTGGGTGTGGGTTGGAGGAAGCATTTAGGAACTAAAGGAAAGTTGGGTGTTTCATCGTTGCTACACTGCACCTTCACTGGCTTGTCTCCTCCCTGCAACTTTCTGTAAGGGGATGTCCAGTTGCCTACAGATGGGTCTTGGGTCCCAAATCTATACTCCCCCTCATTCGCAATGATTTGATTTTTTGTTCTTTGATACCTGATACCTGATCCCTTGGACACCTTGTGATCACACAGGCTAGGGTGCTTTTTCCATGTGAGCTTTGTTGCTTCTCAGCTAGATCCTTCACTTGTTTACTTTCAAGCTTTTAAGACCCCAGATGCTATATCTTTTGATAGCTGGGCACCATCAGCTTTCTTCACCACATTTGCTTATACACTCATTTGTCTTCAGCTATTGTGTCGGGAAGGTGAGTATCATGGAATGCCGGTTTAATAGAACAAAGTGTTCTTGCATTGAGGGAGTACTTGAGTGGAGGCCCAATGTACATCTGCTACCTTAATACTAAACCTATAAATATATGCACATAGATCTAGTTCCCCATCCTCATATATAAATATATTTGCATATGTATATGCTTTTATTTAGACCTCTATAAAGGCCCTTTGCTTCCTAGCTCTTTCCTCTATTTCCTTTTACTTTCTGCTTGTCCCACTATCATGCTCAGCCTTCATTTCAGTTTCAGTAATTCCTCTCGGTTACAGTACCCTTGATCACGCCCTACCAGGCCTCTAAGGAGCATTCTTACCATACTTTATTCTTCAAGGAGAGATTTGTTCTTTCTTCTGGAAGACCATGGTCTATTTAACATCATTTGCCATCACCATAAGTACAAAGTATCAATTCTTCGGCTTTCCTTATTCACTGTCCAGCTTTCCCGGCCATCAAGGTGATTGGAAATACCACGACTTAGGTGAGGCACACTGGACACTGCTGCTTTATATGTCAAACAGAGGTGCACACAGAGATGTTCAATGATCCCAACCCATTATCTTCTCTATCCTAAATTTCACCCAGAATGATAGATCCAAAAAGAGATGATAATTATTTTTAAAGCATAATGAAAGTGGGTTTATAAAAATCATGAAGTGAATGAACAATGAATGTACTGACGTGGACAGAGTCAGGCTCTGGTGAAAGAAAGTACGAGTCAAATCAAAGTTAAATAAGAGACCTCAGAATATAGCACAAGTGGTGCTTGTTGGGTGCTGCTGTTGCAGAAGTATTGCAAGCAGGTGGCCTTAAGGAGCAGAAGTGGATTTTCTCACCGCTGAGGAGGGTCATGGTCTGAATGTAGCCTTCTTCCTTTCTTGGTTGGTTCTGAGGGAAGGTCCGTCTCCTCTCGGCTTTGGTTTCTAGGTTCACGGGGATCTCCATGTGGTCTGCAGTTTTCTCTGTTCTCGCTTCCTTCTCTGTGCTCCATCTTCTTTAAAAAAAATATTTCTAAAAGTGCTTGACTTAAAACACACCCTTAAGTGATACAGTCTCCTGAATGTAACAAAGACAGTCCAACTCCCAAATGAGATTACGTCCATGGGCACCGGGGCTTAGGAACTTCAATACTACTTTGGGGGACAGAATTCAATCTGAAATGAATGGCATGTGACATTAGTAGGGAACGGATAGGTGTTCAGTGCATTGTGTTGATAATCATTGGAAGAAAGAAATACAAATGTTTTATTTTTACATTTATTTACTTAATAATTTTAATGGCATATAGTTTGCATCTCATACAATCCAACAGTCCGTTCATATTAAAGAGTTGCCCAGTCATCCCCACAATCAATTTTAGAAACATTTCTTCTTTCTTGTACTTCCTGTTATCAGGTCCTCATTTTCCCCCAACCTCCCCTGCCAACCCCCCAAGAAACCATGAATCTAGTTATCATCTTTATCGTTTACCTCTCCTGGATTTCATATACAGAAAAACAGACAAAACAACAACAAACCACCCAAGAACAATAACAAAGTAAAACAGAGAAAAGCACCCATTGAAAAGAGACCAGAAAATATGAAAAACTAGAACAAATTTAAAATGGGTCAAAAGGAAGATCAAATAATGAGATGTGAAATTTTAAATTCACTGAATCTACAATAGTCTACTTTCCAATTCACTCTGCAAGGTTCACATCCCTGGTCCATGGTCAGGAGAGATTCACTGGAGGCTTCATCCACATGTATCTCTCCTCCTCCTCCTTCTAACTGAAAAACCTTTAAGATGGGTCAACAGGGAGATCAAATGATAAGATGCTACACTTTAATCAGCACTATCTGCCAGAATTGTCTTACAGTGCTCTCTGGTAACCAGGCTAGTCACATCCCCAAACTATGGTCAGAGGGGATTCACCGAGGCTTCATTCATGTGTGGACCCTACAAATGGATTTTGGGGCTTCCATGGTCCTACATAGCCCTATGAAACTTGGTAAACACACCAATGCGTTTTTTCCAATGGCTAATGGATGAAGAGTTCATGTGAACTGGGCATTCCCGTCAAGGCTGGTAACCTTGACCGTGCCCAGTGTCCCCGTCAAGGCAGGCAGTCTGGGGGAAGTAGTTGCTCTCTCAGTTCCCTCTCATCTCAAAGATTCTCTCCTCAAAGCAAACTGAAGTGGCTGCTGCTTTTGCATTTATCTTTGTCAAGGCCCAATCGAGCAGTGACATTTGGTAATCAAAATAGAAAGACAAAAATGAAAATAAACTTGTCTGGCTTTCTCTCTTGAAAGAGGAGGGAACCTGCCTGAGATAGGCCCGTCCTAGCCAGGACAGCCTGGGGGATTCTTGGAGCTGTTTGACATGCACTGTTTGTTTTCAATAGGAAATTACTCAAAATGTAATAAGGAAATATTTTGCTGAGTAAATAGATTCGTTTACATCTTGTGGCATGGACGGTTAAAAAGAATCCTGGCCTTTTAGCTCACTTGGCTGAAATCCCTAGCCAGAGAGAGGGATTTCTCTTTTCCCTAGTATTTCTGTCTTTTCCAAGGGGTTCTTCCTCCTCCTCCTTTTGAAATCAGATATTTTAAGACACTTGAAATCCTGGGAGGCAAAAGAGACTGTATTCTACTGTGAAAGGGATGAAAACTATCATGTTCTGTGGTCACAACTTCCCCTCCCCTCCTACCCCACATGGCCTTCTTTAAAGAGAATTCTGTCTTTGTCAGCTCAGAGCCTGGGGGTTGATGGTGCAGAACCGAGGCAGCGAGTGAGACATCGACATTCCTGGAGAAGTGAAGATAGGGGGTGACGTGGTAAAGGGATAAGATTATTTATGATAACAGAAATTAAACAAGAAAGGCATGGATGGGCAGAGAAGGGCTTAAGAGCAGCAGGACTTGCGTCATGAAAGTGAAATGATCGAGGAGTTGTGGGGTGGGAAAAGCGGCTTCTGGCCTCAGCTACTGTTGGTGTAATGGCTGTCCCCAGTGGAGACATGGAGAGAGGATCAAGTATCGGGCAAAGCTGACAGTTCAAATCCACCACTGCTCATCAGAAGAAAGAAAAATGAAGCTATCTGCGTCCACAAATATTTAGTTTCAGAAACCCAAAGGAGCAGTTCTGTTCTTTCCTATAAAGTCACTATGAGTCACACTTGACTCAATGGGAATGAGTTTAACTTTGATTGTTGTTGTTAAGTGTGATGGTTAGGGATTACTGTATGTCAACTAGACACCCCAGGCTAAGGGTAGAGGCGGATCCCAACACATCGATCAAGTCACAACTGTACACCCTCTCCTGGGGTTGTGGCCTTTTTTATAAGCGAGACTGAGCAGAGCTGATTACTCGTTGGCCCTTCAACTTCCACTGAAGCTGGACCCTGTGTGTGGTTCATCCATTCCCTGTCGTATCCCAGGAACAGCCAGCAGATTGCCAACAGTGGATTCATTTGGCCTACCTCGGATTCATTTACCTCTGTATCCACCAACCTGTGGCCCCAGCCTGCCTCATCAACCGGCTTCCTATTCATCAGCTTCCCTAGATACATGAGTCAAGAGAAGCCTGACTTGAACCAGACTGTACTTAATTACCTCTACTTCAATGTAAATCATGTATGTATATACATGTCTTTCTATATACAACACATAGAAGCATGGATGGCTTTGCTTCTCTGGAGAACCCAACCAAACACATGAAGTAGAAGTGGGATTGATTTCACATGTATTTTTTAACATGGCGTGATTCTTTCCATTAAAACCCATATGCTGTAGAACTATAGTTTCTGGGTCTACCAAAGTCAATTGAAATTCAAAATCATAAAAAAGAAGAAGACCAGGCTAGAAACCTATGGAACATCCAAGACTATGGCCCTAAACAATAAACAGGTCTATGAGGTGAATGATAAAACTAAGAAAGTATGCATTCCTTAGAATAATCAACCATTGGAGATTGAGGTTATCAGTTATTTGAGAACAAAGTTCAGAAGGCAGAAAGGCTTAGAAAACAAGGAGGAATGGAAGAAAACAAGGGGAAACACAGGAAGCGGGAAAAGAGATGTTATTGTGGAGACAGCACTCAGTGATATGAAACAAAGTGTGCATGAATTGCCGAATGAAAAACTGATTTGCTCTATAACCTCCACACAATTCACAATAAAAATGTTTAAAAAAGAAAGCAAGCAAGCAGGTGTTGAAGCCAGAACAAGTGGGTGCCAGGCCAAGTCTTGGGCCGTGTCACAAAAGTCAAGGAACGAATCACTCTTGACCCTCGTCTTTCACTTTTCTCCTGCCTTGCTCACTTTTTACCTCATGTAATGATTCCCGTCCCCCCCCCCCACCACCACCACCACCACTCGCGGTTTGTTGTACTGGGGTGGCTTGTGTGTTGACATGATGCTGGAAGCTAGGTCACTGGTATTTCCAAGGCCAGTAGGATCCTCTAAAGTGGACAGGGTCCAGTGGAGCTTCCAGACTAAGAGGGACTCAACTCCCCACACTGGAGGAAGAAGTCACTGGAACCTTATGCGTAGATTCGAAGTCTTGCTAAATGCAGAAGGCCTAAGCAAGGAAGCAGAATATTGTTGGAGATCGTGCCTCAGGTCTGAGAGCACTCAAAATGTGACTGACGAGAAGCTGGTTTCTTGGAGGGGAATTGACCATGGTGATGTGAGCAGAGTAAAGCCATTAGAAACGGAGCCTTCAGGATGTTCATTTGCTGACGACTCAAGGGCATGACTCAAGGTAAAGAGAAACAGCTGCAAAATTCTGCCAATAATCTCAGAATTTGGCATGTGCGAAGTATGAATCAAGGAAAATTGGAAGTGGTCAAAAAGGAAATGGAACACATAAAGATCAGTATCCTAGGCATTCGCGAGCTGAAATGGAGTGGTATTGGTCATTTAGAATCGGAAAATCGTATGTTTTACTATGTTGGTACTAACACAATCAAGAGGAGTGGCTTGGTATTCATTGTCACAAAGGATTTTGCAAAAGCAACCTTAAAGTACTGTGCTGTCTGCAATAGAACTGTATCTATCTACCTTCAATGAAATCTAACCAACACAACTATTATTCAAAGTTATGCACCAACTGCAAAAGCTAGTGAGAAAGAAATTGAGGAATTCAACCAATGAGTTCAGTTGGAATTGATCAGACACGCCATCAAGATGCAGTGGTGATTATTGGTGCTTGGAATGCAAAAGTTGGAAACAAAGAAGATGGAATGGGATTTGGAAATACGGTCTTGGTGATAGAAACTAAGCAGGAGATCGCATGATAGAATTTTGCAAGACCCATGACTTGTTCATAGCAATGTCCTTTTTCATCAGAATAAAAAGCATGGACTTCTCCAGGTGGGATACACAGCAATCCAATTAACTACATTTGTGGGAAGACAGGATGGAGAAGCACAGTATCAGCTGCTAAACCCAGCCCAGGGGCTGACTGTGGGACAGGTCATCAGTTGCTCGTGTTGAAGCTGAAGAAAATTTAAACAGATCCACCAAAGCCAAAATATGACTTTGAGTCTATGCCACCTAAATTTCAAGAATAGATTTGATGCAATTAATACTAATGACAGAAGACCTGATGAAATGTAGGAAGATATCAAGACCATCATTGATGAAGAAAGCAAAAGGCCATTATAAAGACAGGAAAGAAAAAAAGATCAAAGTGGATGTCAGAAGGGACTCTGAAACTTGCTCTTAATCATAGAGCAGCTAAAGCAAGTGGAAGAAATGATGAAGCCAAAGAAGTGAATAGAAAGTTTCAGATGGAAACTTGAGAAGACAAAATCAAATATTATAATGAATTTTGCAAAGCTATAGGGCTAGAAAACTGAAAAGGAAGAACATGCTCAGCATATCTTAAACAGAAAGAATGCAAGAAAAAAATTGAAGCCTTGAGTTGCATTACTGAAAGATTCTAGGGGCAAAATATTGAGTGACGCAGGAAGCATCAAAAGAAGATAGAGAAAACACACAGTCACTGTATGCAAAAGAACTAGTTGACAGTCCATTGTTTCAAGAGGTAGCATATGAACAAGGACCAATGGTGCTGAAGGAAGAAGTTCAAGCTGCATGGAACGCATTACCCCAAACAAGGTTCCTGGAATTGATGAAATCCCCATGGAAATCTTTGAAGAACCTCATCCAGCACTCTTCTGTGCCAGGAGATGTGGACGACAGCTCCTTGACCAGCTGGCTAGAAGAGACTCATATGTGTGCCCATTCCAAAGAAAAGTGACCCAATAGAATGCTCAAACTATATAAAAATATCAGATATCCAAAGAAAAGTGACCCAATAGAATACTCAAACTATATAAAAACATCACAGATATCACATTGATATCTTTTGCTGAACATCATCCAGCAATGGCTGTAGCAGTACATTGAGAGGGACCTGCCAGAGATTCAGGTCAGATTCAAAAGAACACTTGGAACAAGGGATATCATTGCTGATGTCAGATGGATCTTGACTCAAAGCAGAGAATACCAGAAGGATGTTTACTTGTGTTTTATGGACTATGTGAAGGCATTCCGCTGTATGGGTCATAACAAACTATGGATTGCCTAGAATGGGAAGTCTAGAACCCTTCATTGTGCTCATGCAGAACTTGTACATGAATCAAGAGGCAGTTGGAAGAACAGGACAAAGGGATCTTGCATGGGTTAAAATCAGGAAAGGTGTGCTTCAGGGTTCTTTCCTGCCACCACACTTGTTCAGTCTGTATGCTGAGCAAATTAATCAGAGCGGCTGCATTATATAAAGAAGAATTTGACATCAGGATTGGAGGAAGGCTTATTAATAGCCTATAATATGTAGACAACACAACCTTGCTTGCTGAAAGTGAGGAGAATTTGAAGCACTTGATGATGCGGATCAAGGAATGCAGCTTTCAGTATGGGTTATAACTCAATGTCAAGAAAACCAAAATCCTCCCCCGTCATCTGTTCCTGTGTGCTCTGGTCAGATATATTCCTTCCTCGTTGGGCACTCTGCTCCAGAACCCCGGCTGGCCATGCTTATACCACTTTGCACCGTCTGAATTTAATGTGTTTTCTTTGCTTACTCTCTCTCCCTTCACACGACGAGAATACCAGCGTGATAAGAAAAGCTTGGGGTTTCCAGGGTCTAGAACAGTGCTTGGCACCTAGCAAGTGCTCTGCCCTGGATGGAATTGTGTCCTCGCGAAACAGGCCAACGTGGCTAGGTCTGGCCATTAGGTAACGTGTCCTCACCTCCCATGCTGTGATCTGATGTGCTTCTCCTCCACTCAGGGTGCCTGTGACTCCTGAGCGCTAGGCTTTCATGAGGCAGGATAGGCCATGCTCGCGAGAACTAGCTGTATTTGTCATGAGAATGAGATAGCATTAGGATGGGACACAGCGCTCTTCTTGGGTCACAGTGTCCATCCCCTTTGTCTTACAAGAGATAACTAAGAAGGGAAAAACAAACCTGAACTTCATCGAATCAAGGTGGAAGCAACTCACACGGCCCTCAGTACTAAGAAACAAAAGCCTATACAGACGCACATCTTTGGACCCAGGCTCCCCAGACTGAGAACCTCCTAGACCCAAGGGGAGATGGAACCCAAACAGGGCGGTCTCCAAAGGATGCCAGGCCCACAGGTGTTGAAAGGAAGCAAAGGCATTCTTCCCAAGGTGACAGAGAGGCAGCTTCCCCTGGAGCTGGCCTCTGAATCCAGACTCCCCCCCTTCGGGACGGTGAGAGAGCAAGTGTCTGTTTGCTAAATTCAGCCGCTTGTGGCCTTTTTTGTCACGGCAGCACCGCGGGCACCTAAGACATGCTGAGCAAAGATGTGTTTTTCAAAATGACATCTCAGTAGTCGACCCACGTTCGGCTTAGCATGACTTTCTCCCGCTTCAGGCTTTCAGGAAACAGAGCCAAAGATGATTTCGGTTTACAAATGGTGTGGGGACTTCTCGCCCCATGCTGCTCTTACACAAACTGCAGCGGGCCTGACCAGTGCAGGAGCTCGCGCCTGCGGGTGGTCCCCTATCTCCTGCCATAACTAAGGCAGTGTTCCACCCAGGGCCGCGCATAAGGCAGCGCTCTGTTGGAAGTTGGTTAAAAAATATTTGTGAGAAATGTTTTCCTTCGTATTCACGGCCTAATGGAAAGTTGTTATTTTAAAGGTGCTGTACAAGGCCAGTCATGTTCTTCGAATGGGCTCTCTATGAAACAGCTCAACAAACAAGCGCGGGCTCCCTGGAGACTTTTTTGATAGAGACCAAAGTTCACAGTTCCAGACTTGGCCGTGTTTGTTCAGGGACACAGTCGTGTTTGTCCTGCTCCGTCATTGTGAGCCAGAGCTTCCTAAGAAAGCACCAGCCGCAAGAAGGACTTCTGTGTGCACACTGACACCCCCGCTGCCCACCAGAGGCGCCTTTCATCTGACCCCGCCACGGGGGGCATCTGCTGACCCGCTGAGTGGTCTCCACCCAAGGCGTGCACCCCCATCATGACCCCCGCCCCACGACAAGGTCTGGGAAGTGATGCCTGGCATCATTTCCAACGAGGGTGCTTGTGCCGTTCTTGATACGCCGCAGCGGCTGTGCCTGACACCCGCATCTGCCTGCCTCCTAGCAGTGCTGACTCATGGTGACTGTGCACGACTGGGCCTGGCCCTCGGGGTGTCTGAGGTCACTGCTGCGAGCCTGTGTCATCCCATCTCTTGGAGGGTTTCCCTGCTTTCCTGGCCCCTCCATTTCCCCAAGCTGGGCATTTTCCTGCAGCGATCGGCTCCTCCAGATAACGTGCCCAAAGTCAGTGAGTTGACATTTCAACCGTATCGTGATCCACAGTGTTTTCCCGGAGCCCTGGTGGTACAGTGGTTAAGCGCTGGGTTGCTAACCACAAGGTCAGCAGTTCGAAACTACCAGCTGCCCCGTGGGAGAAAGAGGAGGCTTTCGGCCCCCATGGGGTTACAGTCTTTGGAAATCCACAGGGGAATTTCTACCCTCCCTCTGGGGTGGCTGTGAGTCCCAGCTGACTCCAGGACGAGGAGTTGGCGTGAGTGTTTTCTGTGGTTAATTATTGGGAGTAGCAACAGGCCTTTCTTCCTAGTCTCTTGCAGTATGGAAGCTCCGTCGAAACCCAAGCATCCGGGGTGACCCTGCCAGTGTCTGTCATGCCAGTGGCATAGCTTCCAGTATCACAGCAGTGAACACACGAGCCGCCACTGCATGGGAGCCTGACAGATGAGGACTGGAGAGCGTACACAATTACGTAAGATTGTGAGTCCCAACGCCAACATGATCTGGGTCTCCAGGCAGAAACTGTAGTCCAGAGCCATGGAGTCCTAGCAGGTTGTCCCCCCCGCCCGAACTCGTGAAATTCTAAAAAGAGATCACGTGTCCCCTCTAACCCCTCACCTGGTTTCCACTCCGTGTTCACCACCTCCAGCCTTCTCTGGTTCCTCTAGTCACCCAAGCCACAAAGACCCCGTGTTAGTTACATAATCTGGTGTCAATTTGAGGATTCAGACTGAAAGGGCGGAGTCTGAATCGGGTCAGAGCCAATGAGGTATCTGTGTGGCCATAGCCTTCTCCTGAGGATTCTGGGAATTCCTGTATTCTTCCTGGTAGGTGGGAAACACATACTCTCTCTGCTCAGTCTCTGTGAGACATTCTTGTTGACCAGCCACATGGAGACAAGCTGATGGCAGCCAGAGTCTCGGAGCTGGAGGAGCCACGTGGAGGCCCCCAGCCAGCACTGAGATGCTTACACTGCCACTGGATCCACAAGACTTTCCACCCACTGGCCTGTGATCTTTCTGCATTCGGTGTCATTGCATGTGTTGCGTGAGTCTGAAGAGGACTTTATAGATTGGTATCAGACATATGGCTAATATCGGACTTATAGCCTTGATCTGGACTGGGCTGTGATGTTTTCTCAATATTCAACTGTTCTTATATATAAAGCTCTTTCTTATATACATGAGTGTCTATGAATTTGTTTCTCTAGTCCACCCAGACTCACACAGACCCCACCATTATTCATTATTTGTACTCATTTCTTGCCCCAATAACCAACCAATCAGCCACCAAGTGCTATAATTTTCCCCATTGGCTTTGGCCCAGTTCTCTCCCACCGTCCAGTCTGAACACACACACACACACACACACACACACACACACACACTTTGGCCCAGTTCTCTCCCACCATCCAGTCTGAACACACATCACCACCACCACCACCACCCCACCCCCCACCTTGACTCCTCATCGCTCTCCCTGTATCCAAACTGGCTTCTCTCAAAACCATTCCACCTCTCACACCGAGAGAGTTCTCTAGAACACACCTGATCTGGATGTCTAGTCTGCTCGGCGGACGCTAACACGTCAGCCTAGCACACCAGTTCCTCCATGTTCGGGGAGCACATCTCCTGGGTCTCGAATCCTGCCCTGTCCCTGCCGCTCTGCCCTTGCTGGGGTTGTAGCCCGCTCCCTCTCCCCCGGAGGCCGTGCTCTTTCCTCTTCTGAAAGACCTTTCTTCCCCTGCGTCTCCCTCAGCGGACATCATGAGCCCAACTATATCCTTCTGCTCTGACCCTCGGCATTCCCACACCAGGAAGGCTTCCTTCGATGCTGCCTCCCCTTTGGAGAGGTGAGGAGTGCCTTCTGCATCCTCTGTGCGCCCCTCTCTCCCCACCCCCCTCTGGCTCATATGTTATCCCATCCACCCAGTGTCACTGAGTCTACTCTGACTTACCCCAGCCCCCAGTGCGTCCCAGGAGAACCGTGCTGCAGGGAGTTTTCGGGGCTGCTTTTTCAGAAAGCAGCTCGCCAGGCCTTCCCTCCAAGGCACCTGTGGGTGGACTCAGAACGCCAGCCTTCTGGTGAGCGGCCGAGCTTTAATTCACCCATTTGCAACACCCGAGGCACGCCTCCTCTGTCCTGCCAGGGCCTGACGTTTGTCTGTCTTCCTTGTGGGGCCACCAGCTCCTGGGGGGACTGGGTCTTCTTCACTTTGTACCCTCAGAGCCTCTTGGAGTGCCGGCTGTGGTGGTCTTGTAGGAGATCCGTTAGAATCGGATTTCAGACTCCAGGAAGCACCCCTGGGCCTGGGGATGAGGGTCGGTGGCAAGATAAAGATGTCTCTCTTGGAGCACTTTCGGTCACTGTCAGGAGGGTCGGTCCACTGGCCCAGACAAAGGCAGCCATCACAAGGATCAGGGAACCTGGCAGCAGCGCTAGGGGGGGTTTGAGGGGGGCGCCACCAAGGTTCAGCCCCATCTCTTACCAAGGTGATTGTGAAGAACTTATCATCAGGGACCCGAGTGGTGCTCAAATCACACTATGGCTACGAGGTGGAAGAGGTGAGGATCCTGGGAAAAGAACGTTACCT